>NC_081804.1:13434823-13527323 GCF_963082965.1 Carassius carassius
TGGCACTTTTGGAAATGTAGGGTCTAAAGGCTAAAAGGGGCTAAAGGGTTGTTAGCCTTAACCTCACTATTGATGCTAAAACACCAAGTGTGTATAGATAATAAAAACTGATTTTTGCCTGGGAGCACTTACAAGCAATGCACGGGGAAGTTTGACGACGACTATCGACTGGACAAAAAAATTGTTATGACAAACCCTTATATGGCATAATCTGTTTGATGGAGAATAACTTCTACAGTCTACAGACATGTGAATTTCATTTTTGGATTAACGATAATAGAGAATCAACTAATGTGATCCAGATTTGAATGAGCATGTTAAGTAAATCCGAAAATAAATAAATAAAATGCAAATAGTACTGTGAAATGACAATTTTCTTTTATATTTTTGAAAATATCTAATGCTCACCAAGGATGCATTTATTTGACAAAATATACACTAATATTATGAAGTATTATCATTTAAAATAGCCTATTATATTTTAAAATGTAATTTAAAATGATTAATGTTGGTGTTATAAATTACTAGTGTTGGAATGATCACTTTATTATCAATGTTAAAATCAGTTGTGCTGCTTCATGTTTTTGTGAAAGCCATTTTGCATTTATTTTATGGATAGAAAGTTCAATAGAACAGTATTTATTGGAAAATGTAAAATTTTGTCACATTGTAAATGCCTTTTAATGCATGCTTTCTGAAAAAAAAGGTATTAATTTATCTAAAATAAATAAATAAAATGTAACAATCTTAAATGAACCCAAAACGATTGCGTGGTGGTATTTGTGACATCTGACGAAATTAGTCATTTCTTTTTTGGAAGATTACACAGACATTTTTATTATTTGTAATAACATGCTCTGGTGAATTGTTCACAATTAGACCAGGAATGGGTGTTAAAAGCTAAAAAGAGACTATTTTTTGATTCATGCTGACTTTAAGTAACATTAAAAATGAATTTCTTTTTGGTGCTGGCCATCACTCAGAAGCCTTTATGCCCCCTTGAATACAAACCCGTTTCTTATCAGCTATGACGCTGCATATCTCATACTCTAAATGGCTCGGTGACTGAGGGTCTGAAAAATATACATGTTGGAAAAAACAAATTTCCACCAGTAGTTTTTTCTGCCTTTATGAGCTGCGTTATTTCTCAGATGCACACACATGTAAACACAGGCTGGCTGAATCAGAGCGCAGCGCTGCGAGACAGACCAGGGTCAGCGCAGTCTTTGTCTTCTGCCAGTGCTTACATTAGTCTGAAAGAGTCAAATATTCCCGCTCCAGTCTCTATTTCTTCTGTACGAGGGCCGTGCGGACATATACCAGGGCCCCTGACACTGGCAAGTATCCGAGTGCACGGGGCGGGGCCACAGTGACAAGATCTAAGCTAATGTTTATGTCATTTAAGTTTAAATGTGTTGAAGTACTTTTCGTGATTGGTTGGTGTTGATGCAGGCATACTGTATATTTAGTTGATGGGGAAAAAAACACGGAACAGAACATGACTCAGTGTGGTTGATTTTGAAATGCAGCAGGCAACCAAGGCAGTAACTTTTCTCCACCTTACCATTTCTTCCTTCCATCAAAATAAAAACAATATATATATCTCTGCACTAGGATAGGTTTCTGCAAGAGTTTGTTGTGATCGGATGATCTTCAGCTGTTAAGTGTATGATGGCCAGTGTTTTTTTTTTTTTTTTTTTTACTAAGTCGGTAAGTGTCCAGATTTAAAAAATCATGTAGTGTATTCCAGCCTTTACAGAAACAAAGTTACACAACTTTCATTCCATTAAAACTGTTATGTTCAATATTAATGTTGATTAATGTTATGCATCAACTACCCAGAAAAAAATTGATAAATGAAATGTGCTTCAATGAGACAATGGGCAAAATATCTAAAATCTTAAATTTTATGGTGGGTAAAAAAAAAAGCTAATGACACGAGTTCAACCTCACGAGCTCTTACCAATATTCCACCTGCAAACAGGCAACTAACAGCCATATAAAATGATGCCACAAGTCACAATTCATCATGGTGGCTGCACACATGTGGTAGGTGAATCAAATAAACTTCAAATTCATTTGACCTACCAGCAAGAATTTTAGCCAAAATGCATCTTAGCTGAATAGCTTCGCCTCATTTTTTCCAGCCCTCTCCAGAACACCTGCCAGTGTTGCTGCTGTTTTTAATAATAAAACCTGACATGTGGCCAAATGGCGGAATAAAACCGCAGCTTGCATCCTGGAGAGAAGTCACAAGTTTAAAGACTTTACAACCCGGCATTTTTCAAATTAACAAAGTGGGCTGGGAAGATATGAATATTCACGAGGCGTTATTCCCAACCCGCTCGTCGTTGAAGTTCCCCCATATGAGCACAAAGCCCAATCATCTGTCACGTCCCCCTTAATTCAATCATCAACCCTCATTCAATTATCCAATATAATATGCAAATCAACCCAACAATGGCCAACAAATGCTAATTCCCTACATCAAAATAATTGAATTGAACGGCGGCAGTGCAGAAAGACTGAACCGCCATAAAAACAGAGGCCGTTTCTTTAATTAAGAGCAAAAACGTTTTAAATTAGAAGCCTATAAATTGCAAGGACTCTGACCCCTCCCTTCCCCGTCCCCCAAGGGGACATTAAGACGTCACAGACGAGGTTTCCGCGTGAAGCACGCATAACTAAAACCTGACCGAGTGTGGCGTACACACACCTGCCATGCTGTCGGTGGCTCCCAGGTAAACGGAGCATGCAGAGAGTATCAGGGACTCCCCACTTCTTCATGCCAGGCTGATCTGTGATCTGGACTGCCAGGTTAGTTCAGCACCATTCTCCCCTCCACCAGGCCCAACAAAGAGCGGGCCAACTGCCAGGAGGCGGATAACAATGTCTAGTCCTTCAACACAGTGCAGAGTCGACAGAGGTGGCAAAGTCACTGCATTATTCAACAGCCTCCTTTTGTTGCGATTGTGTTGGTTGTTTGTAAGGAGAAAACTACACCTGCTCTTGATCTAATGATGACCAAACATTATACACACCTCAGTGACGGAGAGGAAAGGATCTTTTACAGTGCTCAACATATGCTTTGAGATACTGTATGGAAGCATTATTTGCAAACTACTGTTTATTCACAAATGTATATTTTTTTCTTTTCTTTTCTTTTTAAAGCACTTTATACAACACTGATTGTGGCAAAGCAGCTTCACAATGTCAAACAAGAAAATAGTTTATATTATATGACAACTGATAAATAGTCAGTAATGCAAGAATCAACACTTGAATCCCATCAGTAACATTTCCTGGGACATATATATGTATATATATAAATTATAATTCACAATAGTAATAAACGTATTATTGTATCTCAATGACACTGAAATAACACTTATGATACAAATGTGCAATTAGTTATTTTTTATTATTGACTGTATTTTTTTTATTTTGCAGCACTGCAATCCAAACATTTTTTGTCACTTTCAATGTTACATAAAGTATTATCCAATAAAAAATAAATGTAACATTTAAACATATGGTATCATTCAGTTCGCTGTGGTTAAAAACATAAAATAAATCAATAAAAAATTCAACAGAATATTACCAATTGTTAACGGTTTCAAGTAAATAACATCTGCTCACTTAGCTGCGAAAAGTCTGTGATCAAATGGATTTACTACATGATCCGTCAAAAACTATGTTTGTTGTGGATATATCATTGTTCAAAAGTTTGGGTCAGTAAGGTTTTTCAACATTTCCCAAAGCCTCTTTTGCTCACCAAGGTTGCATTTATTTGATTTCTATTTTAATATATTTCAAAACACAATTAATTTTTATGATTTAAAGCTGAATTTTCAGCATCAACACTCCAGTCTTCAGTGTCACATGATTTTTCAGAAATCATTCTAATATATATTGATTTGAGCAATGTTGAAAACTGCTTCATATTTTTTGTACACTGAAACATTTCACAGGATTTTTTGATGAATAGATTAGATAGAAAGGATTTATTTAAAATATAAATCTATTGCAACAATTTAAATGTCTTTACTGCAATTTTTAATATACTTTAAATCAGCAAGGATGCATTAAAATTGTTTGGTGTGGGTACATTTGGTGCAAATGCTTAATATGCTAAAAATGCATCAATATATAATCACGATACCATATGTATTCATGAAACAGACGTGCTGGCACACTTGCACACTAGAGAACAGAACAGTAATAATGAAGGTAATCCCACCTGGTTGTCTGGGTGGTTGACAGTGAAGTAGCCGATGCAGATGATGAGCTCATGGAGCAGCTCCTCGGCGCTGTGTTGAGAGCAGTACCAAAGCAGAGAACTCACAATGTGTCTGAAGGCCAGAGACAGACCCTCCGCTCCTAAAACACACTGGACACAACAGAAACCTACATCAGAGCCTGGCCAGTGGTTGAGTCAGTGAATAGCACTTGGAAAAGAAGTCTTCCTGTGCATTAAAAATGCAAAAAGCCATGGAAAAAAAGTTGTGCAATACAGGGATTTTGACACTATTAAAGGAAGAGATCACACAAATGTAAAACGTATTAATCATTTACTGATGCACATGTCGTTTGAAAAAACATATGACTTCAATCTTCAGAACACAACAGAAGATTGGCTTTGGAGAACGGTTTTTGTCTATACACTGAAAGTCAGTGGGTTCCAAAACGACACTGGAGGCTGTTAACTCTGCAAGAGAAGAAGTTGAAACTTGCTGCTTGAGAAGGTCGAACTGGTTCTGGAATCAGTAGTCCCAGCTCCAGAACCCCCCCCCCCCATTCCCTCAAACTAAAGAGATGCTATCTTCTGGTCTAAAGACAGTATTTATTAAACATGTCGACATGACTGAACGCCTCAGGGTCAGCACTGAATCTACTGACATTTTCTGCTGGGTAGGAGAGTGTTATGGAGAGTCTAAACAGCCACAAACAACAACACCTGAAAATCTCAGCATATGTAATGGAAGCAAGTCGCTGGATTTGTATCACCACAGTTCATCTGTTTGAACTTCCAGTGAGGCATACAAGCAATTCTTGAGAATCGCTTTTGTTAGGATGTAGAATGAAGAATAATTTACATGTGAATGCTTTTGAAGTATTATCTACTACTTTATTAAAACAAATATATAAGAGTCCGATCAAAACTCTGATCAATGTGAAATATTGCAAGAAAATTGCCAAATAGCAAGACTTCAGATTTTTTACCACTACTGAATATTTGTTAACACTACTGAAAGGCCAGCAAACAATGTAAACATTAAAATGTGAATGTAATTTTTAGTTTAACACATTAGGTTCAAAGTAGAATAAGGATTACATTCATATGCTGGACAGAGGCAGAAGAGTCTCACAATAACAAAACAAACAAAAACAAATCAAAACAAACCAAACCAAACCAACTCACACAAAAACAACAAAACATAAAACACAAAACAGAACAAAAACAAATAAAAAGAATCCAAACAAAACAAAACACACAAAAACAACAAAACAGAACAAAAAACAGAACAAAAACAAATAAAAAGAATCCAAAAACAAAACGAAACACACACACAAAAACAACAAAACAAAACAAAACAAAAATAAAAACAAGAAATCACAACAAAAAACAGAACACCACGGAAACAAAACTGTAACCATGTTAAACATGATTAAATCATATGCATTAGCCCTACGACATTCACTTTGACAGCAATAATTTTGTTTTTAATTTTGGAGTTCTCTGAATGCACCATTTAAGGTCAAAGACCAGTGTGCCACAAGGTGACCTTTATAATACCAAAATACTGAATGATGATCAATTATCAAAAAAGCTGAAGATCTGGCACAGGAAACTGAGAGACCCAGACTATCTAGAGCAACATACTGAAGTAATTCATAGGTTTTCCTTCCTCCTCGTTCACGCCTAGGTGTTTACATGATGATTTAGCCTAGCCATACCCTTCTTGTCTCTTTATCGTGCCGGCTGAAGTATGACCGGAGCCTGTGAATGTTACTCCACTCTCCGTCCACATTACTCACCCGGAGCTTTCAACATGTTGGGGTCAAAGGTCAGGTGTGTTTACATCCACCGGGTTAACTTTGTTCTGTGAAGATAGACTGATATCCTACCAGTGGCTCTGAGGGCATTTGGAGGAAACCCTGGCTGGCCATTAGCTTTGAGGCTTATGTCTTTACGGTCCCTGTTTGTGTTTGCGCAGACGTACCAACACAATCATTAAACGTTCAGAACGTCTGGCTGAATAATGGGGACCACATATCTGCCGCTAGCTGAAGGCCAAACCAGGGGTCTGCTGCGTTTAGAAAAAAAACAAGCCGTGCTGCATTACTTTGAGCAGACAGGGTGGATTCAGAGAGTTGAACTACTTTAACAGGATAGACAGCATACCACAAAGGAGATATAAGCATCACATACAAGCATCTTTCTGCAGGACATTGAATCAAAGAAGCGGGATCTCACAGGCCTCAGTACTTTTCAGAAGGTAAATGTGGTCTTATGGACTCTATAAAACACTTGAGCCAGATACTTTTTTCTCAGTGTGCTCAAGCTAGGCCCTAAAAACATTGAAATTTGGTGTGCTAACTAATTAAAGGTATATTTGACCAGAAGATTGTAAATTTGATTAATTAAATTTTTCAGCCATAAACCATGACACATCTATATCCATACAGGAGCCACATCAGAAAAGAGTACCTGGAAGGCTGAGAGGTCCAGTAGGGCGAAGGTGTTGAGGAAGCGCAGACCCTGGAGGGCCACCTGGATGACGGCGGGGCTGTATGGCTCCTCGGGGCCCACGGGGCCAGCTGAGAGAGAGTCGGGGAGAGCACTGTGGAGCAGGATGCAGTACAGCATGTGAAGGACGCCCACCAGGTCAGTGCTCTGCAGGAGGGCCGTCAAACCAGTGGAGTCCTGAAGTTTGTTGTCAAAGATGCTCAGGGAACTGAGAATGAGAATTGGAGGGTGGAGGAAAAAAGTTACATTAAAACACATTTTACTTGTGTGAAATTTAAGACCAAACCTGTGATGGAAATACACAGTTACATATATGGAATATTTAACATGTATAATGTGAAAATAAAACAAAATATCATTTCATATTACGATACCTCTTAAATCAAATCATCATTTTGGTGGTGTGAACGATTTATTAATAAGCTAAATTTTCATCAGTGTTCTATCAGCTTTTATATACCTGTATAACCTGCATGTTTTTAATATTTACCCCAGGATGTTATAAACCTTTATAAAGGCCAATATTTTTTTACTTTAATGTATGCATCACCTTTAATGTCAAATTCTTACAACTGATCAAGATATTCAAAATACACTATAGAGCTGTTACCAATCAAATTAAAGCTGCAAAATTACAACGGCAATAAAATAATGTTATGAGATTAATGTTTTAAATCAAATTTTGAATATACAAATAAGAAATTTTAGGGAAAAATGCATACTTGGTGGCAGTAAGTCACTTATTCAACCAACCAATTCCTTCATAACGCTTTATCATTCAGTAACAAAATCGCAGATTGTTTCTTGGACAATGTGCAATACTTCTGTTCTGATCTTTGTTTGGAACCGGCTTCATTGGTGAAATAGAACAAAACAGTCAAAAGTATCTTAATATACAGTACTTTACTTGTTTGTTGAACTAATATCAATGTAACATTTGCAACTGTGAAAATATTCAGCAAAATATCCCATTGCCATTGTATGTTACTTAACTATATCATATTATAAATAAATTAAACATTAAGATTTTTTTTTTTGATGTCCTGATTAGGAAGGGTCTGTGTTGTAACAAATACCTTCCAATTCTTATTAATAGATTTCACTGTGCTTCAAGGCATTTGTCTCCATCTCCTGACTCCTCTCCTTGCCTGTCCAATACTCTACCCCTGAGATCTTTGTGTCAGTGTCTTGCCACCCACAGTTGATTGGTAGTGAAACTGAAGCATTGGAAGGACTGAAATGCTCCAGGAAAGCTCTTTTAATGCTGAGCTTATCAAAATGACCAAAGCTGATCCCAGCTGAATGTCAAATGACTTTGTGTGCCTTTGAGAAGGTGATTAGCTACAACTCATTAAGTTTAGAAATACTTTTTATAAGGGGGGGGGGGTACTTTTTCCAACTCTATGATTCTGTTTTTTATTATTTGTTTTTCTGACATGTCGGCTTTAATTTTTCTCTTGGATTTTGTAAGTTGCACTGAGTAAATACAGCTGAATAAAACAAAAACAGTGTCTGTCTTTATTTCAGGCTGCAAAGTAAAAATTTAAGGGGGGGGGGGGGGGGTGATTCTTTTCTATACCAACTGTATTATTATTATTAATATTACCTATTTAACTCATGCTGCCAAAAATATAACAAAAACAAATATTATTTTTTACTACTACTACTATTATTATTATAAAACCAATTTTATTTTATCATTCTGATATAATAATAAAAATAATTATTATTATTAAAATCTATTTATCTCATGCTGCCATAATTACAATCATAATAATGAATAAATACCACTACTATTACAACAACAAAAATAAAACTAAGAAATACATTAATTTAATTTTTGGCAAAATGAGTTAGACAAAATATTAGTTTTTGTAGTTTTAAAAAATTTAAAATTTTAAATTTTTTTTTAATTCTATGCAATGCAGTATGGAAGACGCAGACGCTTCAAATATAATAAATAAATAAATTGCATACACTTCACAGCATACACACTACATATTTATTTTTTAAAAAGCAGGCAGTATGCCAATCTAAACATAACCAAACAAATAGCAGTAGGCATTTACAAAAAGCACATAACGTTGAGTAGGACAGTACTCTTACTCAAATATTCTCAAACAATATCTATCACACATGATGCGCTACAAAAGGAAACTTTGTACAACAGGACAGGTAATACCTGTTAACCAGTGACTGACACTCAAGAAATTAAAAACAATTCAGGGTCAGAACTACTGTTATTCTAACAGCAAGGTCAATGTATCATATATATATATGTATATCTATATCAGGCCAGTGAAATAAGGTTCTTCAAGTTTACGCACCTGAATCACTGGCCTTTCAAACAAAGTCAGCAGTGCACAGGACTGTTGTATAGTGCACAGGGGAAGTGTGGCAAAAGGTAGCAGAGGTGTGGTCTGGAAGCCTCAGAACCTGAGGTGTTGCTGGTTGCTTGCTTAAGCCGCAAAAACCGAAGACCCAGGATGTAGGGGAGTGTGGGATGCCTGGTCCTCGTGGCTACTAGATTTACTCGCTAGAACAGAGCCTGTCCGTTCTGATATGAATAACGAGGGCATACCCCATCTGTGAAGCATGCCTATGGGGCAGATATGCTTAACTGGTAATATTTGGCCCTGCCTGACTCAGTAGTGAACACTGAGACACAGTGAGGGTGGCTGTGGTCTAATATATGAGGAGAGATGGGAAAGACTTTACACTTCTGAGCCTGGGATCAGGGACTGGAGATCAGAGAGAAGTGAAGTAAAATAGAGACAGAGGAGAAGAAAGAATGGGGCAGTATACTAGGGCTGTCAATGTTAACGAGATTAATAAAAAAAAACTTAACACGTTAAAATAATTCAACACGATTAATGCAAAATTACTGAAGCACAATTTCTAGGGACAGAAAAAAATCTATTGAGAAATGGATAGATTGTGATGGACAATGTTATCTTTATAATGGATAGAGTGAGATGGAGAAATGTATAGAAAGAATACTTTTAATATACTAAGAGATAGATGATTTAAGAGAAATGTATATACAGAGTACAGAGAGAATGATATAATGTGGTGGGCAGATTTATGAAATGAATATAGAATATATATGATGGCAGTTGTAAAATATGAGTGCATAGAATGTTTTAAAGAGGTGTATAACAGAACAGATATATAAAATAAATGTATAGAATGTCCAGAGAGACTGATAGAATTTGATAGACAGATTTATTAAATGAATGGTAAGAACATATAGAGGAAAAAACAATTATTTGGTGCACAAACATAAATGACGAATGCACAGAATGCATGGAGATGACAATGTCACGTGGAGATATAGAATCAATTAGCAGAATGCAATAAAAAAGGTGGACAGAATGTGTTAGACATATGTATACAATGAATGTGTAGAACGCGCAGAGAAAACGGTACAATATCCAGATGTTTAGAACATATATACAGAAAGTATAGACTTTGAGAGAACGTGGTGGACAAATGGAAAGAATAAACAGAATTTATGGAGATGGATAGAAAGTGGTGTAAAGAATAAATATATATAACTTCTAGAGATGGACAGAATGTGGAGGAAAGAATGAATATATAGAAATAGATAGAATGTGGTGGCCAAATGTATAGAATATATAGAGAGGATGTGAACAGATATAAAGAATAAATGTACATAGACAGATACAATGTAACAAACAAAGAATGAATGTCAAGATTATTTGAAGAGATGGACTGAGTGTAATTGCCAGATGGACAGAATGAATATCTAGAGTTTAAGGAGATATTATTGTAGAGGGGAGGTAAGGGCATCATCTTTAAATGTGACAAACCCCAGACTGTTCTGGTGATTCTTGGGTTATGAAGTTATGAAGGTGGCATCCAAACATCTCATACACCAGTGAACATCCTGGAGCTCTCCACACAGCAGTAGAAGAGCCAAAGTGGAGGGAAGTCTTGGAACTTGGACAACCATCTGTCAGCCAATAGCACTGGCTCCACAACTATGCAAACTCACATCACTCTCTGGCCATCTTGTGTTGCAGCACATTTAATTAAGACCCATCTTACCAGATTTACAGAGGCGTGTTTGTGTGTCTTAGTCAGGACAACACCCTGCGGATTAGCAGGATTGGTAACTTCATACCCCTGAGGTTCTGAGCAGAAGCGAGGCCTTAAGGCTGATCTGAGAAAATATCTTCCATTAATGTTGCAATGGCAAGAGTCTGGATTTTGGTTTCAAGGGCTGATCCCTAAACAGCACAAAAGGGGCTGGTTCTACAAGGTGTCACATTGCAGTTGAGGATATATCCGTGAACACTACACCAAGTGCACTGGAGGGGAAACAGACCTTCTGCTGAGCCAAGGGGAGAAAGGAGTGTCAAGCTCGGTGAGGGGGAAACCTCAACCTCGGCAATGAGATCACAGCAAGTGCAAGAGATCGGCTACTTGGGAATAAGCTTCCAGGTGGAAGCCACCTTGTGGGACTGATCTTGGCTCTGCACCCCTTATCTATGTTTAACCTTAACTGCTGTAAGAAAATCCCTAGAACTGGTCTCAGTTCAGAGGAGAAGGGCAGCATTCACCGACAGTCATGATCAGTGTCCACATGAGGGAACAAAGACTTAGTTCCCACAGATTGACTGTGCATGATGAGCTTCACATCTCCTGACCCTGAAACAGGAGACAGTGGAGTGGGATGAAAGTGAAAGGCCTGACAGAAGCAATTTGAGCCTAACCACTGAACCCAAATCAGCATCGTCTGATTAATCACAGCTTACAGCAAAACCTGTGGTAATGCTGTTAGTGTCTACTCGACTTAGAGAGTATGAGACAAAATATATCTGGAACTTGCCATGAAATGATTTCCTTGAGGGAAAAGGGCAATTTAACGACTCAAGAAAATATGCTTTCTAAATCAGTCAAGGTGTCTTAAACCCTGCTGGATCCATGACACCTTGCGGTTAATGCATAAGAGACAGGATGTTTGGAAGGAATGGGGTCGGGAGCTGAATACGCCCTGAACCATTTCCCGCCCCTTTTCCTGTTCTCTCTCCCAATACCTTCTTGTTGCTCCACACCAGGAGTGCTCAGTCTTGCTTTTATTGATCTACGTTCCTGCATAATATGAATCCAAAACGCATCTGCGCCAAATAATCAAGGTTTAGGAGTACTTTGAAAGACTACAGACAGAGCAGAAACCTAGCAGGAAGGTAGATATCCAGAAGCAGGATAGCGCACCCCTGCTCTACAGCAAGGAATTGCTCTATTAAGCCCCTTTCACACTGTGACTCTGGAAAATACACAGGTAATGTGTCCTGGCAATTGTTCCCGGGTCGCTAGATTTTGCCCCTTTCACACTGACAGTGAGTTTCCGGAATATGTGTGTGCGTTCACACGCAACACGTAAAAGGTATTGTAATGACACGTGACATCAGGATGTGACGTATAATGTACGAGTCGAAAACGCTAGGCACGTCAAACGCTAGGCACGTTGGTCCGCCTTCAAAACACCTGGTAAAAGAGTCGCAAGATAATGTGTGTCATAACTACGACACCCTTTAACGCGATTAGTTCTGGCTTTTGTTCACACAGAGCTCGTTCCGGGACTGAACCCAGCAATATTACTAGGTTCCCAACCCCGGATTGATCCCGGAATCAATCATGGGATGTGTCTGCGTTCAAAAAGCAATCCGGCAACTTTCCGGGTCCATCGTGCAGTGTGAAAGGGGCTTTAGTTAACTTTAGAAAAGAAAGTCCCCTAATCCAAAGCAGATACACCACCATTCCAATCTATTCTGACTGCAACACATGCCACAACTCATAAGCCAACACGTTGTCATTAGCTCAGCACAAGCACTCCTTGACAAGCTTTTACTGACTTTGATGATTATCGATATTTAATCCCACCAAATACACTGGTAGTCGGTGACAGAAACACAAAGCACAGGCTGTAAGAACAAATCCCAGGGTCTGGCAACTGCAAGTGAGCAGAGCAACTCGGACATGTCTAACACGAACCACAAAGGGACAACTTCCTGGCCTTCAGCATAGTGAAGAATGATGGAATGGAGCGTTGACTTGATTAAGAAAGATGCTGATTATGCTGCTGAGGAGGACTATTAAAGAAAAGAACTGGCACTGGAGTTTCTCACAGATATTCAGTGTCAGAAGCCAAAGGATGTTGGGAGAGACACTAGAGTTGTCAAAACCAGCTGCGTGGCATTATAGCACGCAACAGCTGGAACAGAAAATAGCTGGCCAATAAAGGAGGAGCTATGACCTTCGAAGAAACTCCAAAATCCATGTGGAATGGTCTGAAAAATGAACTTTTTGCAAATGCAAGGGATCAGTCAGACTATAGTTTGGGAATGAAACACAGTGGAGATCAAGAGTTTCATTCAAATAGTTCTGAAACACATCAGCAGCATGGTTGAAAATTATTTCAGTATAACTTTCTTCCTACATTTTAACACACCTTACAATCAGGCCCAGACGAAATATGCATTTTATTTTTCATTTCAACACCACATCTCGTGTTATATTGTGTTTTCACAATGTACAGAAACAATCACTCCTACAAAGTTTACAGAGCAAATTTAAAGTATGTAGAAAGCAACAGTGCAGCATCACAGTGATTTGTCTTTTCTGCAAGTCAGGGTTAGAGGTCAAAGGCGGGATACCGCAAGCTGTGACTGTGTGGTTAGCCTCTGTCAGCAGTTGTGCATGTACAAACGCACTACAACACACACACACACACACACGTGGGTGGGCTGCAGGCAGGAGTTTACAGTGCGGGGAGACAGAGCCTTAGGGCCACTAGATGCCCAGGCTCTGCAGGGCTCACGTCAGACACTGGGAAATGAGCTGCTGATTGATGGAGCTGTTGTCTCTGGTCTGCAACTCTTCAGACATCTGAACAACAAAACTACAGTGGACCTATTTATTTAGATAGGAATGAGGTTATCTACTGGTCTGGGGATGTTTGGGAATGGTGCAACCACTAGAAATAGATACTGTGGACCTATCATGCTACAGTATAGTGTTGTCAAAAGACCTGGTACTTCGGTACCAAGTCGGTACTAATAAAATTAAAATGTCACGGTACCAGGTTTCTGTAAGTACCGGTGGTACCGAGGACCCGTTCAAACCCGGTTCTGAATGCATACAGCGCTATGATTTCTGCGAAGCAGAAAACGCGGACAGAATCTCAAAATCCAGTCATGAAAATGAAACTTACATTTTAATATGGACAGTCACGGAATTTGTCAAAGTTAGCATAAATTAATCAAATCAAATCTCCATATGGACCAGTATCTGTAAATGTTAAGCCGCAAAAGTTGGTTGAAATCTGCATCCTGCATGTTCTGCGCGTCTCTGTGTGAATGAATGAATGGTTTGTTTACTACATAGACTGAAGCGCATGACGCTTGCAATAATGAGGACATAAATACACAAACAACATCACCAGAACTGTTCTGAGTCCCTTCACAAGCATTTTACCGTTTCATTTGAGTAAAACCAATGTCAATTTAAAGGTATTCAAAACAGCCTCTACATTGCGAGTAAATCACTCGCATATGTGAATGAATTTTACTCAGGGCGACTAAATTATGTCTATTGTTAGCCATTGGCTAATAAGTTCTTAGATTTTACTCGCCAGTGTGTGTGTGTTCGAGGCTATTATAAGATTGGCGCAGATATATTTTCACTCGCTGAACACTGACTGAGCGCTTCAGAGTTCTCTCTCCATCAAGCGATCTGTACTTTTCAAATCATCTCAATGGACGCACAGTACACCTGTATTTGCCTCTTTTACTGTCTATGGTATTTGCCGAACTGTAAACTCTGTGTGAAGGAGCACGACTCGCCGTCGCTTTGCTGATAGCTCTGTTTCTCACACATGCAAAGAGAGAGAGCGAGAGTCTTACCACGCTGAATTGACACGCTACATGTAAACTATATTCTTTGTTGTCTTCTCCTGTCAAAATAATGGAGTTCATTTAGAATTATTAATATTTTCGAACAAGCAGAAGATATGCCGGTTTCTCCGGTAGTGGGCGGAGCTAATGCGCAAATGGCAATTTCATTGGCTGGCGCTCATCTATTACCGTCCCTGTTTTGATTTCAGCAAATCAGTTCGACCCAACGCAGACAACGTGATTAATATTCATGAACCAGCAGCTCATCAATCCATAGTGCATTGTATATTGTTAGTATGGTAGTAGAATTAGTAGTATTATTATCTTTTAATAATAATTATTATGATCTATTACTATTTTTTTTTTTACAGAAACCCTCAATGAACAAAAATATCTTAAGCATCACCACCAGTCTTAAGTTCAGATAAATGACAAATATGCATTCATTACAAATTCATTGTGCTAGAAATATTACTATTATTTAGTAAAATGTATGTGATACTGCTACTACTGTTAATTAAAAATTAATCACACAATATTTCTTCCATGTTTTAATTTTAATAGCAAATCCCCTTTATTTACCAAAAAATAAAATGTGTTTAAATTTCATAAATTAAAAGACAAATTAAATTTGGGTGAAACTTGTTTACTGTTTTTCATAATTATATTACTTGTAGAAGAACTTTAAACAATTGTAAATAAGTATAAAGAATAGCATTGGTTTTATTTTTAGTGATAAAAAGTAATTTTTTTTTAATTAGCATATTTTTGTGTTTTGCTTTGGTACCGAATTTGGTACAGAGAACCGTGGATTTTCACTGCTATCGGTACCGAATACTGAAATTTTGGTACCGTGACAACACTACTACAGTGATGATATTTTTGAACCTTAAGAACCCTACAGTACTGATTAACTACCATACCCATGGTAACTGGTAATTCAAAAGTAATTCAAAGAATACCACAATATTATAATGAGGTCCCAGTATAGGCCATGCTACTTTTTTGAAAACGGATGACAATGATGGAGAAATAAAAAAAGCACAGTAACATTAGAAACCACTCACCGACCAGTCACAGCAAAACATAACTTGCACATCCCATGAAGAAAAGCTGTGGCTTGCTCGAGAAAGGAAGCCATCTTGGGACTCTCATCAATCGGTCCTTGTACAGACAGGAAACAGCCGTACAGCTTGTCGATCAATCCCATGTTCACCACATAGCTGAAGAGGGAAAAAAGCCAAAATGAGTCAGACTTAGCAAAAAAATTTTTTTTTTAAAAATCACAATCACATTAATCATTTCCTTGAGTGGAACATCAATTTGATTTTGGGTACATTTAAAGTTAACATTTGTTTTCTGTTGTTCGCCATTTTGGATGAATTTTCCACCAAGTAAGCCACACTACTTGGGATTTCCTTCTCTATGGTGAATGTAATATTGGGCCAAAATTAGATATCTATAAGAGCAGCATGTAGTTTTGAGCAGCATGTAGTTTGGGACTTTCTGTAAGAGGCTTCAGTGGGAGCACACTTATGATGCCATAAATGCTGTCTAAGTAGACAGCTCACGGTCATGTAGGCCACTGCAATCCAGAACACTCTTGGCCTGAAATCTGAGCCCACAACTCCTGCCTATTACGTCTATATCTCTAATTTGTCTGGTCAAATGAAAGGTCTCATGATCGTGTTGGTCCGCACCCTCCTGGCTACAAATCAGGCCTAATTACAGTATTAGTGGATGACTGCATCTCCGAGTGCCAGCTTAGATCTAGAACAGGAGGAAAGCCCCCCTTCTTGCCTCATGGCTCAGGTATTCTGTCCCTCCACCCTCTCCCACCTCCGGCACCGCCGAAAGTCTCCTGGCAGCCAATCACTGGACCTCCCAGCGAAGTCTGGGCCAGCATTCTGTGGCTCCAGCGCAGCAAAGAGCTGAGTCAGATGCAGATCCACATCTCACACACACCATTCTGTTTCCCAGTCTCCCTAAGTCTATCCTTTTCACCTTCATTTTCTCTTTTTTTACTTCGCTTTTGTTACAGCTGTCAGTCAAATAAGGCTGCACTCAATAAAGGTAATTACAATTCTCCCTCCCTCTTCTTATCAACAGGTCGGCCATCACCTGAACTAAATCTCCTTGTTATGTCTTTATCCTTTTCTTGTGTTTGGCTCGACCAGAAAGCTCCTTTCCACAATCCATTGTGCAGCCTTTCAGCCACTTCATCCAGGCAACAAGAGCCAAAGTGATCAGTCATAATTAGGTCCTGCCAAAGGTGTGATTTTCCACCAGGAGTTTTTCCACCTACATCAAATTTAATTCTACAAATTCTGACCTACATCATTTGGTTTTCACTTTATTTTCAACATCTGACAGATACTAAGAGAAATGCAACAATTTGTTGGACTTATGACCAGCTGCTAACGCTTACACTGAACCTTGGTGGTCATTTGGAAAATGGACGTTTGAATCTGGTCTTCGTACCAGTTCTATTCCCCCATTAAATCGGTTTCCTTTTTACTTTTGCAGTCAATGAACATTGCAATAGTTAAAAAACTTAAAAGGTAAAAAAATATTATTCTTTTTATAGTCTTGTTTACGGTGTCAAAACCGAAAGAAAAAAAAGATCTACTTTATTTCTTCCCTGCGGTTTTATTTTTGGTGATCCAGCCACTACTTGGCCTGTTCCGGCCATGTCTGTAAGGTCACTCCACGGTCACAGCACTGGGGTTGAGACTGCTCGTGTCAAACAAATCACAGGAGGGAAAACTGAGGGATTGTGGGAAGCTTGGGATTCTTAGCAGGCTGGGCTGTCTGCCTTTCCTCAGAGAGCAGGGGAAAGCCCAGCACGAGCGCTCTCCTCCACACAGCCCTACTCTTATGTGGAGTTCAACTTCAAGTCGTGCACTTCCAGAAGGGAATTTTGGCTGATGCGGAGACTAAAAACTTAGGTTTAGAGCACGGATATAAGGAGGAGTTTCAAACTAATTTAGCAAAGAGGTGAATCCAAGAACATACTCTATCCAACCAGCCAGGTCCTATTAGATGCACAAGGCTATTACAGTATGTCATTAAATTGGAATAGTCTTTTGAACAAATTTCCCAGACTGTCTGTCAAGCTAACCTCTGGATCCATTCCAAGAGGTCATTCCCTACACAAGGGATCTCATGTACCAAGAAATAAAGACCAAGAAACTAGTGTAATTTTACATTGCAAAAAATATTTTTCTAACAAAAGCCATGTTACTCTTTATGGTTGTACGGTGTGTGGTTAGTGTGAACCCAACAGTAGTGACTGATGGTATTTGTTTTCACCACAGCCAGCTTGCTAAGTTACTAATATCAGAGTGCTCCTATTATGCCATTTTGAACATAGCCTTTCATGCAGCGTGTAAAGTTGTAAATCCGAAAGTGCACGATAAGTTGATGTCAGTAATACAAATCCCACTTCTGTGACGGCTAAAAGTCACATGTTAACACATTTGCATTATTGCCTCCCTATGTTCTACCATACAAGGCTGAAATATTTATAAGTGATGCAAAAGACTACACACGCTAGGCATTAACGTTACCATAGTAAACATGGTAAATGTGACCACATGAAGAAATCAGACGTCAGCTTCTTATTCTCTATCACAATTATGTATTTATTTAGTAACATTTTTTCTGTCATAAGTCTCGTCTCAAGAGTTTATCTCCGCGTAGCCATGTCATAAACATAAATTAATGTTTTTTATTCAGGAGCTTTTATAAAACTATAGAAATTATAATGTGATATATATAGGCTACTGTGACTACAAATAAACAGAAACAGACTTGAATGAATAAGCAGGCTATGTTTATGAAGCTTTTTCTGTGTGACTAATTTTCAATCCTGATAAATTCATTCATTATGATCGATGTATCACTTATTATAGTAAAACATCGATGCTTTTGGATTTAAATATTTAACAAAGCATGCAAACAAACGGCGGCTTTTATCATCTTCGTTTTGTGATCGCGCTAGTTCCAGTGACTTATTTCTTATTAGTTTTCTGATAACTTCTCTTTGTTGGTGAAATGATGGGGTTGCATGACGTTGTTCCCGAGAGGCGTGTAAAGGGTGGGTTTTAGTGCAGCGCAGTGGAGCTTCTGGTGCGTCAGTGAAAGGCAGCACTATTTTGGCCTCAGTGCTACAGGTCCGAGGCTATTAGCCCCGCATGGCCTGTTTAAAGCACTGGCTCGCACTGAACCGACAGTGGAAAAGTGGCTAGTGTGAATGCTGTATTTCTAGCAATCTCAAGATATACTTTAAGTGGCATACATAGTAAATTTTTTTCTTTTCTTTTTTTATTACTCGATTCTTAATTATTCTTCTAGTGCTCAAATAAATCACTTATACGATGTCTAAGATTCTGTCTTGTTTTATAATTGAAAAACTATGCAGTGGTTTGTTTAATGACTAAAATATTTTGTAGAACATTTCAATACATTTGGTAAATATTATATAGTCCCATAATGGGGGGTGCAGGTTAACAGGTTAAAAAAACTATTTTTCTGTCTCCAATGGCCTGATGAGCAGGAGGACTAAGCTTTAAGACCAGGATAGAAATTCACAAATACAGTAAAATAAAAAGTAAAAAAAAAAAAGCCAGGTTATGCTGTGTACACTTTGCACTTGATTTAATACGAGCAGTTTTCTTTATTTGTGTTCAAAAATGTATGTGATTATGTAACTTGTGTGTAAATCAAACATTGGACATAACAATAGCATTCAAGAAGCTGGATCAGGAAGAGTCACACAAAAAAACAAAGTAATAACCTGATGAGATCTTGAGCACGTGTGTTGAAGTTCTCACTGGCAACAGGTCTGCTCTTGGTGTCCGGAGTGCATATACGTGGAGCATCTCCATCCAAATTAGGTGGGTGCAACTGCCCCAGTGCTGTGGCAACTGTCTGCAGAAGTCCTGTAGTCAAACCCTCAAAGACCTGCTTATTGACACTGCGGCCGAAGATGGACTTGTCCTCATCTGGCACAAAGAGCTACGGAAACAGGTATAGATGTGTTAGTCGTCATTGTGAGTAGAACTGTAGTCACTACCCTGATCCTACCAAGAAACAAGACAATGGTGTCTAGACACGCTGGAGCTTTCAGGTTTCATCAAGAGCGCGTCAAACATGGGAAGGTCTAAAACTACAGTCATGTTCAAACAACTGTAGGCATTTTCTTTAAACTCTGTTTGGAGCTTTGATGCAGTGTTGTTACCGTCACTATCACCATTAATGATGTTTGTACTGCTGCGAATCCTTCTAGTGCTGCAGTTTACAATAAACACAATCAAATGAATTACATCCCTACAATATGTACAGTTTTCTAAGCAAACATTGAAACCGATTTGGAAATGTCTACAAATACCTTTTTAAATTTGCAAACACTTGCTCAACTGACTGACGGCTGCCTCTTACACCAATCTTAGCAGTGACAGACATCCGAGATCACTCAACAATGGCCCACGCTGGTCTCAATATCCAGCCCAGCACTGTTGCACAATAGACAGGGTCATTTAAACCTCGGCTTGCATTTTAAAACATGTCCCATTAAAGCAGAGGGTACAAATAAAAAGGATCCTGTCCTCTTTTGTTTCCACGCGCAAGTCATTAATCTTTGGTTGGAATCCTGATCTTCTAGCGCATAAATAACTACAAGGGCGCTGCTCTATTATTCATCAGCCATGGGTTATAAATTGGTAGTTACAACTCAAAGCGACATTGCACTGGTGGTGTGCCAATGGAGCACATATGAGAACTCTGCAAGGTTTTCCCTTGTTGGCAGGCACCACTGGCAGGCTTGAGAAAGATGGGTCATGTAACAAGAATGTTCCTTGGGAGCAAGGATAGGGAACATAAATAGATTTTTTTTCAGTTAATGTTTATACATCAAAGAGTGATGCATGCAAGGGCAATAACAATCTGCCTTCAATGATAATACTCATTTAATGCCAACTACTATCACAAACAGAATTAAAATTGTGAGTTAATGTTAATTAAACTATAAGCAAGTTTACAGCTACCTACCTGAACCCTGAATAAAGTCTGTTGCTGCCACAGAAATACAATCACGCATATTTGGCCAGTACAATTGGACCGTGCACTTTTGCATTTGTCTAGAAGTATTTTTATTCTGTCCAAAAAAGTTATTTATACTCTGCATATACTTTGGTAATTTATAATTAACAAAATAATTCGATTTATTAATTTTTTAACAAAAATGAAATTAATGTTTAACGCAAATAACAGTAATATTGATTTAATATCAACAAATGTGAAAATAATGCAATGAAAAGTAAATATGCTTGTCTTTTAAATAAATGCATGTGTAAAAAAATGAATGAGTAAATAAATAAAATAAATTATGTAACTATTAATATCCCAAAATATTTAGAAATTTGCTATATAGGACAATTTGATGCGTCATATATAAGGGTAAATACATTAAGGTGGTTTTAGACAAGTCAGACATCACTGGTTAAAAACAAGAAAAACAAACAGACTTTAGCACAGGTACAGCCCATGTTAAAATGGCAGTTTTTACAGAGGAGTAAGTTAGTGTACTGAGAGAGCAGGCAAAAGCAGCTACAGTACATTCTCCACAAATCTAATTACAGAGAAGGGAAGGGTGGACGCCAATACTGGCCACAGTGAAAGAAAAAAAAACAAAAAAAAAACAAAATAAACACACACACACACACACGTAAACTGCTACATACGCCAGCTTGCAAAAATAAATTGCACTTAACTGTATTTTTCACTTCATTTGGGTGAATATTCTGTCCGTTTCTATCAGTCACATATCAAACAATCAGTGGGCTGACTGACTGTTGAGCAGAGTTTGAAATAAACTCCTGTACCCCCAGGAAATATTAGGTCTCAGACTGGAATGCACACTGACTGGGGCTTAATGATTGGCCAAACCAATGCTTCTTGCGCAAACACACACACACACACACACACACACACACACACACACACACACACACACACACACACACACACACAGACACGATTAATCAAAATCTGCAGCTACATTAAAAAGAAATGTGAAAAAATACATTAGTAAATTAATAAAAGTGGGATATTTTCTGCATGAAAATGCAGCCAATTATGTATAATTTTGGTAGTAGTGTTAAGCACCTGTTGCAAATTCAGTGGAAAATTTTTCTGTACTGTTTATGATGTTCTTTTCAATCAGTGTCCAATGGCCTCTTTGTGTCTTTCCATACTTTGTCTCAGTGACATCTTAAAATGCTTGATGCATAGCGTGAGCTTGGTTCTGAAACCCCCTTTTCCAAAAAAGTCAAAGGGCAGGATGGTGGGAGCAAAGGAATGGTGGTGGTGGGGGGGCACGCCAAAATACAGACAAAAAATAAGGGACAGGCGCAATGCAAAATGTGATTCAGCAGTGGCGCTTTCCCAGAACTTAAGATGATTCAGTGAGTCATATAAACAAGAGAAATGTTGTATGTATTAAAATCCATTTTGGCGCATGCTTTAAACTGGTAGATGAGCTACATATGCTCTGGCAAGATGAACAAGGCAGAAATGACCCTTTAAACATGACAAACAGTACTTCAGGCCTTTAAAAGCTGAAGTGGAAGTCGTATCCTAAAAGTATTAGCTCACTCAAAAATGAAAATTCCATCAGTTTTTACTCTCCTTCATGTCATTCCAAACCCAAAAGGAATTTCTTTTTCAAGTGCAACACAAAAGGAGGAATTTTATGCAATGTACTGGTCGCTCTTTTCCATCAAGTCATAATAAATGGGAACTAGAGGTTATAAGATTCAAAAGGTATCATAAATACGGTCTATGCACTCACTAACTACATTCTTTGGTGACCTTTTTGAGTCATTCTTGACTTTTGAGAGATTTTAGTTATTTACTTATAATCAACTGCACTGTCAGTGAGTTGAACTTGCGACCCATATCAGTCAGATTTGTAAATGAATCATTCAGATGGGTGTTAAAAACTTTATCAACTGAATCACTGAAAAGATTCAACTCAAAACAATGATTCATTTATAACAAATCTCTTCTCCTCTCAATAGACTAAACATTTTCAGCTTCTAAGAAGTGTATAAACCAGTTCTATGAAACGTGTGTACTGTAGTGTCATTTTGTAGCTAAAAAGCTTGAGTACTTATTCACGTGCATTATATGGAAAAGTGGCGGCGAGGATATTCAAATTTTGGGATGCATAAAGGTTTGGAATGACATGATAGTGATTTTTTAATTTTTGGGTGACCTCTTCCTTCAAATGACAGTAGTTTAGTGACAAAAGCTTGGATTTATGGCACATATCAGACTAAAACGGAGCTGGATTAGGAAAATCAACTAAGCTTGAGCCGCTAATACTCACTGTTAACTGATGGAGGAGAAGGTCCATGAGAAAGGTAATTTTGTTGCTGTAGAGAACATAGGAACAGTTGTTGTGGCAGTGTACGCAGGACAGGTAATACGTGTTCACGGCAGTGCAGAGGGACCTAAGAGAAAGAGAGAGAGAGAGAGAGAGAGAGAGAGAGAGAGGGGGGGGGGGGGGGGATTAGTTTTCCAAAAGCCTACTGCTTCTCTTGTTTTGAGTTTTACATCCAAATGATCAGAATACAAAGCAGGTCCCATATAAACATTTCAGAGTTACTCCGACTCACAGTGCAAAAAGATCAGATGAGTCAGGTTCTGTGTCGTAATACAGTAAGGTTATCTGAGGAAACTGACACTTAAGGCTCGGAGTGTGAACATCGCATGCAATCCAAGAAGCATGACAACACTTGGAATATCACGCTCAAGGGAGTTTCTCTCAGGAACAGCTCCTTACGCAACGCTGAAGAGAAAACATGAGATGTGCCCCGATGAGGGCTCCGTCGCTCACGAAAAAGAATGACCATGGTATTACTATGATTTTTAACATGGTAATGGTAATACCATTTTTATTTTGACAACCATGATGGTAATACCATAGTACCACCACAGTAAAGGTGTCTGTAGTACTGTTACTTTAAATGGAAAGCAAAACAAAACAGACATCAAAACAGAAAACAAAATAAAGCAAAACAGAACAAAAACATTTTTTAAACTTTCTGTTGCCATGGAAATGCAGAATGTATGTGTGTGTGTGTATATATATATATATATATATATATATATATATATAATATATACACACACAACCACTGAAATTGTATTTATTTTTAAACAAGTCTATAATTTTATTGAGCAGGGATGCATTAAATTTATCAAAAGTGACAGTGAAGTCTTTTGAATATTGTATTCATTAAAAAATTCATCCCTATTTCCACAAACATATTAGGCAGCAATAAATTTAACACTGGCTATAATAAGAAAAGTTTCTTGAGCACAAAATCAGCATATTAGAATTATTACTGAAGTATTATGTGACGCTGAATACTGGAGTAATGATGCTGAATATTCAGCTTTACATCACAGGAATAAATTACTTTTTTTCTTTACTAATATTTCAAAATATTACATTACATTAATTTACTGTATTAAATCAAATAAATGCAGCCTTCGTAAGCATTAGAAAATTATTTCAAAAACATTTTTAACAACTCTTAACCAACCCCATACTTGTACATGGAATACGACAGCACGGCATTCTCACTGCATGTCGTACTGCCACAGCTCTTTATTGTAAGGGATCTTACAACCGACTCAATTAGATGAAATGGAGAAGAACTGGATACCGAACATCTGCCTTGCTTTCGCGTTTCCACCATCTCTTTCTCCAACTCGTTTTCTCATGTCTCAGATAAGAGTCTAGCCGTCAGCGCCTCCGGGCCAGCAAGCCACTGTCAGTCAGTCAAGCCTCTGTATTTTGTCTGTTCCACACCAGCCCGAGAGGAGATTAATGTAGCTGATAACTGACCAGACCACTCCAGACCCCCAATCCACCCCTCTTCCCAACCTCCCCTTCATTAGTTAATATTTTCTGACAACTGTATATTTTATCCCAAAGCAGAGTGGCGGGGCCCTATCTGCTGTACAGCGAAATGGAATCTGAATTTTCTTTTTCAAACCAAGCCATGTTTACTTCCAGCCATAAACATTTTGATATCCACCGCAACCGTCACCATCTGTTCGGCATTTTCAGCCAAACCGTATTGGCACTCGTAATAAAAATAGCACAGGCCTCGAAGGCCTCGGCCTGTCAATAACTTCCACCCGGCTGACAAAAACACCAGTGTATATTTTACCCACTGACGGGCTGATCAGGGAGATAGCGGTGCGAGTATTGACATAGCGGTGTAAAAGGGTCAGACATGGAGTATGAGACCACAGGGAAAACATTGTGCCTGGTCTGCTGGGAAATGATCCAAGTATTCCCCACACGCCTCATAGCTTTGCACTTTCAAAGCCGCTTGATCGTGACCCATTATAAAAATCCTGTGTAGCCGTTTTTATGTGCACCCTTATTAATCGACAAGTTTTCACCTCGTTTGAGCGGACGATAAACACGGTTGACAAGAGTGTGGAAAGTGGTCTTGTTCAATTAATACACAACGTTTGAAAACTGCTTGACGGCCAGCGGAACATTGATTCACCAAAGTGTAAACATTGAAGTGTTTCCTTTGTATTGATAGAAGGATACTGGTGAGTGTAACGGAGCTTGGGGCGAAAGGAGGAGGAAAGGAAGGACGTTGAGTGGGTGAGTGGAGTGATACACCAGGCTCTGTTCAGTCAGGGAAGGGAAACGTGAGATCCCCTCCAACCTGTGCACTCTGGGCAGCAGACCAGGACTGCCTCGGCCACACTGATTTTCCACCACAACTTCAATTGTGTAACTTTGAACAGCTTTTTAAAAATTCTTTCCATCAAATGCTCAAACATTTTCAATGCGACTGTTTGGGCAAGGAGGCTTCTGCTAAATAAAACCTAAAATAGTCTCACCTGTGCTTGTCATGAAATTTGAGGTATCCATATTGATTTTAGGCAAGTTTTTAAAGGATAAGTGTCAAATGTCCAGGTAAGGATTGAATGACTGGCCTCAGTGTCAAGGTTCACTTAGGCTTCTCAAATATAAACATTAAGGGGTAACAGAAATTGTGCTAAACCTACCGAAACCATGTATATGAAGTGCAATACAACAAATTGATCACTACAAATGTGTATATTTAAAATAAACAGCCAATTTATACATGTAACACTATTCTTAAAAAAGTACCAAACGTAGATTACTTTTGTGTTAATAAGCTACAAACTCTTGCATGAGCTCATAAAAGATTCACAGTAAACCTGATCTAGGTGCACGTTCACGGGGTTTTAAAGGTATGACCGAGGCTATCTGATGCCTGTCCAATAATGCGTGGGGAGGAATGTAAGGAGTGGGGGTGGGGCAGCCCCAGGTGGTTTGCATGGTTAAACGGCAGATTATAGAGCACACGACTAATTTCTTTACACTAATCTTATTAAAGTGTAAAACAGCTGTCGACTAGCCAAATCTCAACACCAACCACGAGCGCTTGCAACGAACCCTCAGTATGAAACAAATAAGAGCAGAATGTCAGGTAAATGCTACATTGGGTTAGGACGCTAATCTATGAAGATACCAAACAAGTCGCTCTACCTAGCTTCAGTTAATTGTAAATTGCACTTACAAATGAAGCGCCAGAAACTGAGTTTGTCACCAAGAATGAATGCTTAGCACAGCTATTGAATGTCACTTAGTTATTCATCAGTAGTGATGTAGTGTTGTTTTTGGCGGCTTGTTTTAGTTTTAGTCTAAACCAAACCAAAATTTTCTTTTAGCCAAATCCCATTTCAAACAAGGTTATCTTATTATGTTATTGTTACCTTATAGACTCAAGAATACATCCATTCCAGACAAGGAAGATGCTCTGATTTGAATTTACAACATTTATTTTACCAACCAAACGTGTTAGAAGTACACACATCAGTCTTTCTATATGTGTCAGACTTAACTTTGTTTTATTGTCATCTTCTAAATAATGCCATGAGTGGGGTTTGAGGAAGTGACGTCGCCTGTGTCTGTGCAGTGCGACCTGATGCAGCCCCTGAAGTGAGACATAGTCACGTTATTATTATTTTGCAGTATTTCTGTTTCCTAAACGAGATGAAATAACGTTATAACATTTTGCTTCGTTTCGATTTGGTCAACAAAATAAAAAGACATTTTAGCATAGTTTTATTTTGTAAACCACATTTAGTCTCATTTTTAATCAATCAACAATATTGCATTAGTTTAATAAAAAAAAAAAAAAAATGTAGTCATCGTCACATGACCAGCATTTACGTGGCGTCTCGTCTCGTTTTCGTAAGGTTCGTTGACGATGATATTTAGTCATAATTTTCGTTGACGAAAGCAACACTATAGTGATGGAATATCACATTAACTCTTGTATCGCTTTGTCAGATAATTAGACTAAACTATTTGTTTGTCAGCTCTGCTAATTCCAAAAAGTGACAAAAACATTTAAGCTTGTAAATTATGTAAATGGTTTGCGGAGTTTGTCACCAAAAGTGACAAAAATGTGACAAAATATAATATCTAAATTGTTTTAGTCATTTTTTAAACTATCAAACATGTATTTGTTTAGTACTTGTTCGCTTTCAGAAACATTAAGTTTAGAAACTGTGCTGTCAAAAGCAACAACAAAAAATTTAGCATGAAAAATGTTTCTAAAACATACAGTATGACAATTAATTAACAGCATTAGCAACTAGGGATGCACAATTAATATTGCACAATATTTAATGCGCATCTTGTCAGTAATGCTGGTTCTGTAATCAGCGGTAAATATCTACACCTGTGTGCAAAACCACGATCATATTTTGCGCAGCTCGTCAGTGAACAACGGTAGTAAATGCTGCTCCACGTGAAATCACGCACGTGTAGAGATTTACCGCTGATTACAGAACCGGCATTACTGACAAGATGCACATTGAATATTGTGCAATATTTATCGTGCATCCCTATTAGTAACAGCTGTTTGTTTATCTTACAGTTATTTGACAAAAGTGGAAAATGTTACAAAATGTCTAATTTAAGAAATAAAATAATTCTTTACATCTTGACTTGTGCAGTATGATAAAAAAAAAAAAAAAAACTATTACAGGTAATGATGTACATGACCATAGATGAGTGCTAACCAATTATTATCAAATGTGACAAAACGCAACTAAACCATGTCTAAACAATTTTTGACACTACTAAACTAAATAAATAAACTAAGTTTTGCTACTGCTGGCTATTAACTGAAATATCAAACAAGTACATCTAACAAGTTAATTTTCAGATGCTTTTGATAGCATTAAGTGCTATAATAGTGTAGACATTGTTGTGATATTCTGTCACTTTTAAAGGTTACCTGGGTGAGATATCAAACAAGTAGCTGTGGTTAGTTGTAGCCAGTTCTGGTTTATTTGTTGGGTGTTTGTCACATTGAACACCCAACAAGTTTTACACAAGTATAGACATGACTAAGAATTTCTGCAGCTTTTGACAATAAACTGAGAACGAAATCAAACAGCAGTTGCAGTGTTTAGGTTAGGGCTCATTTTCTTTTGTTTTTTATATGAGCTTTGTCAGCTTACACATAGACACCTCACTTCATCTACCTGGTATATTGACCGTTCAACACCCTGTACTGCTACAGCCTACGTCAAAGATTTTGAGGAGCAATTTGGTGAAGTGCCATTGTAGTTTGTCTCAGGTTACTCGAGGAGTATGTAACACTGACCCACATGTGCCAGGTCCTCCCCGTGAGCATGCAGCATTCCTCTACCTGAGTGGACTCAAGATTCCCTTGTTGCAAGTTACGTTTTGACAACGGCAGGCTGTGTGATGTGAGCTCTGCCACAGGCCACTAGATCACAGCCAGGTCTACAAACAACAGGCATATTGTTAATCTGCTCATAATGAAGCATTATCTTGTAGACATAGGATTAAGTTGCCAGGCTAGCCAGAGGAGATGGCCTCTATAGTGCTGCACTGCACAGGAAAGGAAAAGAACGTCCATCGAGGGAGAAAGAGTAGGCTAAATGGCAAGAGATAACAGTTAGAGAGCTGCAGATAATAAGCGGAGTGATCTCATCTACTCAAACTGGCTTAACCTCAGCTAACCACGAAAATCTGTCTCTCTGATTAGTCCATGAACACAAGTGGTGTGGAGTTGCTTAAGGTGTGCTACAGGGCTCTGTCCTCTACACCTTGCCTTTCTCTATCCCCATTCATTTCACCCCCTGTGGGCTGCTCCTCAGCTTGGGTGGCCTCTGGCCTGGATGGGGGTCATTGGACTGACCTCTGGAACTGAATTAAGGCCATTTAACCCATTCTGAAATCCATAGGCTAGCTCAGAGACAGGGAACCAGATGGCTAAGAAGAATTCAAGATGAGGGGGGAGATCACCCCTAGACTGTCTGTCTGGCATAAAGTTGACGTTTCTCTGCAAGAAACAGGCGTGATCTTGTCAAAATGAACATTCTTTAAGAAGGTGAAGCTAGCATGCTCTACATTTTGAAGCACTGCACAGACAAACCTGGACATGGTCGCTAACACATATGGAGTCATTTGTAAATGTCTCTGAGTGACAGCCATGTAAATTGGCTATCAAGCTGGAAAATAGCTTCACTTGGGCTTGTATTTTATGTTTCCAAATCTTTCAGCATGATCCCAATATTTGCATTTAAAGCTTTTATTCAAAGTGACTGACAGCGCATTCAAGGTGCATCTATTATGCTTGTGCCACACTCTACCAACTGAGAAAAGTATAAGGCAGGAATGTCCAACCCTGCTTCTAGAGGGCAAGTTTCTTGAGTTTAGCTCCAACACATCTGCCTGTACGTTTTTAGCATTCCTAAAGCCCTTGATTAGCTAATTCAAGTGTGTTTCATTAGGGCTATATCTTAACCCTGCTGGAAGGAGGCCTCCAGGAGCAGAACTACACACTTCTGGTGTAAAGTTAAGGTAAGTCTATGACGTCCAGTCTAACATCTATACCTGCTTTTCAACGGGAATTGGTTAAAAAAGAAAAAAACCTTTGAGGGACAGAAAAGGGATCTGGAGCTGATGAGAAAAGGTGACGAGCAAATCCGTTTTCCAAGCGCCTGTCAAACAATCCTTCCTTTCATTGCAATCCAAATGACATTTAATTTGATTCTTCCGTTGATCTTTTCCGATATCCTGAATGATTCCAAGACATCTATTCCGCCTGTTGTTTCACAAAAGGCTGGTCATAAGCTGGGGCAAAAGTCCCGGCGAGCTGTCACGCACCGCACGGCGCGCACACACATGCGCGCAGATAGACATGCCAAAAAATGGCATCCTGAAATGAAACCACTTGGAGAGAGCTTGCAAGAAGCTTTCACTGGGCACATTTAGTCATCATGTGACATGGAGATTGAGGTGACAGGCAGTGGCGCGTCAATGTGTGCACTTCCACTTAGAAAAGTGAGACAGCCAGAGTCAAACAGAGTTGGGCAATCAATTTAGCAGTCGCAAGTGCTCCGAAATTTCACTGATATGTGCTAGACCTCTGTGATTTCCTGGAGTAGTTTTACTAAAAGTCATTTGTGACTTTTTAGCAGTGACCTGTGGACTTGTGAGTGTGTGTGAGGCTATAAGGATGAGTGTGACTGGATTAAGCTCTATTCTAAAAGAGAGGGGTCTGTGTGCTGACAGCAGTCTGGTCCAGTGCCCACCTTACAGCACTGACTTCCACTCCTCCTCCTCAGTAGTGACCCCTATTGGGAGACAGTAGGACTAGTCTTTTCCTGCATGGATTGAAAAGCTTCATGAAGTCTGAGTGTAAGCAAAAAGTATTACTAACAATAACCTTGACCACCTTGTCCCAGACAAACATTGTTTTAGAAGAGTACAGGTTTGAGTCTTAATGCTGAATGCAATTCATTTTTGCTTGTAATCGAAACACGGGAGACACTGTGGGAGTAAAATGCCATATTCTACTAGCTATAGCAGTAACTGAGAACAGTAGTTTTGAGATGGTCTCCCTATATGTTTTGTGAGTAATACATAACCTTCTAATAATTTAAAGGTTGACATGTCACTAAATACAATCAAACCAAAATTATTTCAGACACCAGATATAATATATATATATATATATATATATAGTTCATTTATGCAAGTGAGGATACCAAATTAAAGTAAACTGTGACATATTATACCCCAAAATTCTTCATACAGTGGACTACCAGTAAAACTGATAAATATTTGGGACCAAAAATTATTCAGACACTTTGACCTGACCATGCTTTGCTTAAGTGTTATTTGACATTATCAAGATGAATTTGTTCTGACACAGTTTACCTCTGAGCTCTTCTCATATACCATTTTCTAAACTATAGTGAATAAACTGATAATGTATGAAATGTTGAAGGTGTCAGAATACATTTTGGTTTGACTGTACATTCTTTGCAATGACATCATAGATCAGTTTGATCCCTAAAAACATGCTTCCTAACAACTTCACACATCAAAAGATAAATTCTTAAAACTGTGACCCAAATATCAAATCCACTTCTCTGTTCTTGAACATAAATGTTTCCTCAATGTTAAACTGAGATAAGTTACAAATACAACAGTAAATGAATAAAGAAATAACCACTTTATAAACAAGCATTTGACAATTACAACATAAATCAAATACACACGCACTGACCAACCTTAGTAATTAATAGAGGTGACGCTTTTAATGCCATATGAATTAGTCAAACTGTATTTATGTGTAACCCCCTCGCTTTTTTTGTGATAAGCATGACTGAGCCGCTGTATGGAATTACATTTGTTTCAATAATAATGAACTAAACTTTTTTTAAAACTGAACGTAACTTTTTCAGAAACTATCAAAAATATGCCATTACAAGTAGTTGTTATCAAGTAACAGGTAAATGATGAATGCTGATGATGCAAATGTACCATTGTTCGGAACCAAATAAAAACAAAAAACAAACCCAGTATTCACACAAACCAGCAGGGGTAGTGGGAGAAATAAAACTCAGGTTCTGACCAGGCAACAGAACCAAGTGTGAAAGCAACCTAGATTCAACTCGCCAGTATATATATATATACTTTAGTCTGCTGAGTAAATGGTGATTCTATTGCCAAGGTGTGCATTGAGGATTGATTTAATAAACCCTTTTACGTCAAAATCTCATAATATTTCAAAGTTAGTGAGTGGGTTAACATACAGTTTGTTGCATGAGGTTTACTCATGCAAACAAAATGGCCTTCCTGCTCCAGACATCCGACCCCATTTCCTTCTTAGCTGTCGATTCCCTCCAAAACACTCAGCTCCAAGCCACAGGGTTGCACAGGGACATTAACGGAGCCTCACTGTGGAATTAGCCCATTAATGTAATGCTAACAAGATGGAATCCTTCTCCCATGAGGGTAATATTACAGCGGCATCTCCGTAGTTGTTCTTTTTTGTAAATCACTCAGCTTATCTGAAAGGGGGCGATCGATACGCAGCATTACAGTAAATAGATAAACTAGCGCTGCTGTAAGGGTTAGCGTCTGAGCCAACCATTATAGATGAGGGGGAACGATTAGCACGTATTTGCTTGTGCCGTGCCCTTCACAGACACCTGGTGCCATAGCAAAAGTCACTGATGACAAGAATTCATGGAGACAGATTGTCTTCCAGCGAATAGTCCAAGTTTGCAATTTTAGTGGAAATGTAATCAATTATTTGCAAAACTGCAATAGTCTGGTATTTAAGAGCATTTTTGCAGTTCTTTGTTCATGAAATTTCCCAGAACTCGCCAACAATGATGTGGATGATTTTTTTGGACATTTTCCCCCATCCCGGAGCGACTGGCCAGGCAGCACTACCAACTCCAGGGCAAGTTTGGGTTTACAGCCACCTAGATCTCCACTCACGTCTTTGAGAAGCTGGTGGAAACGTAGGAATAATCTGACCGCTTAAAGGTTATCACAGATTCAGCTCCGCATGGCCTTAGGACACACAGACAGTGATAAAGGTAAAGATAGGGTAATTAAAGGAGAAGAAACATAATTTAGGACACTAAAAGAAAGTAGCAAAAAAACATTTATTTATTAAAAAAATTATTACAATTGGTTAATAAGCAGCAGAACGGTTTTCTTTTTTCTTTTGAATATCTAAATACATTATTACTATTTCTAACTATGATTTAAATATTATATTTCTAAGCACTGATAAATCTAACATTGCTTATTATATTTGGACACATTAAAGAAAATATTAAAGGGGTCATGAAATGCCTTTTTATTATTTTGTACTGTTCTCTGAGGTGCACTTATAATGTGATCAAGATTTGTCCTGTTTTGACCTCTACATCAGAACGCTCTGTTTGAATAGTCGTGGCGGATTGTCGACTGCTATGATTGGCTTACAGTTGTGTATGTTTGACAGCTACATCCTTCATAGATGGACGCTGCTGTGATTTAGATAAAAAATGCACTGAACAGCATCTTGTTGTCTTCTGCTCATCTTTATCGTTTGATTTCTTTGTAGACCTGCATTTTCCTCTCTGGCTATTTATAGTTTTATGTCATAAAGTGGCAGAAGGTTTTGAGCTATGAAACTTACAGGATGTTTTTATAATATAATGACGTCTTATATGTCAAAACATCAAGGGAATTTTGGTTTATCAGTTTTTCCATTTTCATAGGTGTGATCGACAAAGGACAAAAAAGCAGGAAACTATACAGTGCACTTACCCCCCCACCACACGCCCCATAATAAATAAATTAAAAAATATTATACTTGTTTTTTGTTTAAATGAATTTATAAATTAAATAATTAAAAAAGGGAAGAACATTTTAAATACACATCTAAATTAAATGATTGAACAAAAAAAAAAATCATAAAAAGGAGAAATGTGGGAAATATGCTTCAAAGACTGGGCAAAATAGGGATGAAATCATAGACTGTATAAAAACATGGACGTAGTGTCCGTGACGTCACCCGTAGACTCCTGAAGAGAGTTTTTGAAGCCTAAAGTGTGTAGAGCAGGCCGTCGCCATCTTGGCAGCGCGTCACCGCGCGACTCTCCTGGACAATCAAATATGGGCAAAAAAACGGGAGCTAGTTGCTGTAGCCACACCCACCTAGCGCGACGGCAGTGTCAGCAGCGGCAATCCACCCGTCACTCAAGTGGCTACGCCCTTAATTATGCAGAACTTTAAGTCTTAATATAATTTAAACGGATGAGTTATAAAAAAATTCACCCCCCTCACAGTTGTCATGAAGGGCAAAATTAGCTATTTAGACCAAAATAATTTTTTGAACCAGGCTGTAAACATGTTTTTTCCTGCTGTAAAGTTGGGCATTTTAACATGGGGAGTCTATGGGACTGACTCCCTTTTGCAGCCAGCCTCAAGCGGCCAGTCGATGAATTGCAGTTTTAGTCACTTCCTTATTGGCCTCACGAGAGAGAGCGGGAGGTTGGCGCTCGGATGAAATCCAAAAAATCTGTCAATAACTTGCTGCTGACGTGCATGAAAACTAGCCATTTATTGGGCATTTCTTGTCCTCCCAGATGTTTTGTTTTTCCTTATTTCTATGGTGTTCTTTACATCTATTAAAAATAACAACTTTATTTGCCTTTATATTTTTGAAAGGTATCTTTTCTTGTGTTTTTGTCCAGCCATTTTGTCAGTGCTTTATTATAGACTTCTATGATTGCTAATTCACAACAGAAGACGATTATTAGGTTGAACGTTCAGAATACGATTCCATAGGTTATATTTCAGCACGAATTTCGCGAATGGACAGCGACTCGTAGCACGTAGAACGCGTTCATGTCAAGTAAAGTTTTTTGGAAAAGCGTGTGGAATTGCGGCGAGCGTTTATAACCTTGCACGTAGAGAGCGCTCTTCAGAGCTAAGATACATTGTTATCGGAAAACTTGACCCAGATCAGATTTAAGCATTCATTAAAGTGAATCGGTTCAAAGGAGTCATTAGTTCGCAAATCGGACGAGTCATTAGTGGACAGATATGCTCATATGCTCCGCGCATATAACGTTACTCCCAAATATATTTTTAGGTCGCACAGATTAAATTTCAGGAGCATATGCGACAAAAATGTTGGCAATTTCGAGCCTTGTAGAAGCTGCTAAACTTTCTAGCTAGAAGTAAGCAATAACCAACATGGCGTTACTTTGCTAAGTTAGCCCAGAATCATTTAACATTAATGTTATGGAAGCATGACAAAAGTGATCAATTGATTGGTCAAATTTTACTAGACCTGCATATAAAAATGAAAGACAATTTATTGGATTTGCTTACATGAATCACCCGTGTTCACAGTCTTCGTCAGTCAACTGAAGCTGTTCACGTGAGTAGATGGTTGGGTGTGTGCACATTCAGAACGGTGCGCGTACACTTTGAACTTCAATCGTGACAAATTATTGGACTACTTGCGGAGTGACATGACGACATGATTCAAAGGCACAAAAAACGTTGACAGCGGTGAGCGATCATTATGTTTACCAATACCCGACCCATCGCAACCGCCTAAACCGCATTTTATTTTTTTTGATTTACGAGAGAGAGAACGAGATTTTCAGGTCGGAAAAGACGGATTTCCGGATTTTTCTGGAAGAATCACACCCCTGCATTTTAAACACTCCTTGTGTATACTTGGTGAAAAACTGCAGGAAAAATCCATTGATTACTTTAAATGTTTGGTTAAAAAGGGGGGAGGGGGATAAGAAACCTATCGAGACAGATTTAAATTATATCCATGTTGCACAGCTCTACTGGTGTACAGCTGAATTTGAAAATTATTTTGCATATAGGTTGCACTGACACAGCGTGAGACTTTAGAGAGTCAAACACTTATTTACTGATAATTTGGATCTAAGGATAACCATTGTACTTGAGAGGCTTTTCAACAAGTCAAGACAGAGCTGAGCCTCTTTCATGAAAGCAAGGCTACTCTTTTATTCTCAGAGAGGGACCACTTCAGCGTTTGATTGGACAGGACGTGGGAGAATGACAGAAATGCCTCAGAGATCTTTACCTCCTCCTGAGTGTGTCAAGTGGATCTTTCAAAATAAGAGAGGAGGATAGCAGTAAAAGTGTTTGCACAGCCTGACCCAACATGCCACAAACAAACACACACACACACACACACACAGGTTAAAGTAACAGTTCTCAAAAAAAAAAAAACCTTTACTAACCCTCATGTTTTTCCAAACCCATATAAGTTTCTGTCTTCCATGGAAGAAATTTTTAAAAACATGTTGCTCTGGAGCTTTCAAATGTCAAAAAGGATGCAAAATTATCATAAAAGTAGTCTATATGATTTCTATTCTAAGTATTTTGAAATATGATAACTTTATGTGAAAATCAGACCAAAATGTAAATTCTAAAATCTAAATCAAACACTTTTTTTTTAAGCATTAAAGAGTAACTAAACCCTAAACCAACTTTTTTTAGTTAATGATCTGTAAGAATGGGGCTTTATTAGTGCTGTTCATTGATTCGAGTAACTTTTTTGACATTTGAGTATAATAATGTTTTAATTCTACAATATATGGTGTAAAAACATCTGAGTGCTGCCCTCTTCAGGTTGCATCAGTTAGGATAGCTTCAAGTTAGCATAGATTTATCTGTATTTAGTACAGTTGTCAGTTCCCGCTTAGAGCTGGAGTGTGCAAACTGCATTTTACGCGGGATTGCTTCTCAAATGCAATGGGCTTCTCCACAAAGCTCGCGATGAAAAGCGACACGGTGCGGGAGTTAAGACTGCAGTTTGAGCCAGCGAATTGATATGGCTCAGGCCAAAGACACATCGACATCCTCCACTTCAGGTGAAGGTGGGGGAGAAAAGTCCTCTACTTCAAATGAACACTCTATTGCAAAGCTACTTGCATCACTACAGTCACTCTCCATTTTAGCGTCTCTGACAGCAGCTGTCAATTAATCCGTCACTGCGGGTCTCAGGTTCACGCCCTCGGTTCATCCCCTCTATCTCCGCTGTGCTCTGCCCACTTTTCAAATATTGTCAGTGGGTGGAGTCAGGCTCTGACCAGGGGTTTAGTTACCCTTTAAAGCTCCATGCAACTGTTTAACACAGCAACTTGTTTGTTATTAAAGATTTCTCCTTTTGAGTTCAATTGAAGAAAGAAATTTGGGTTTGCAGTGACATTAGCATGTAGATAATGACTGAATTTTCATTTTCATTTTTTGGGTGTATTAATCATATAGTCGAATGCAATGCAGTTTCAACCTCTTCAAAAACTGAAGTTCATAAAAATTCATTATAATATTAATGCCCACTTCAAATTTTCTGGAATTAATGACTGAACGACAAGGAGGCGCAGAGAATGAGAAAAATCAATAAACAATAGATGGCCTGTAAAAGCATTATAAATATAAGTAGCATTTCTCCATTAAGGGAGATTTGGAAAACAGCAAATGCTAATGAGGAAGGCAAAGAGGCTATTGAAGTCCATTAGGAGCTCTCTCTAGTGAAAATAGACGCTCTCTGAGGTTATCTACTGGCCAACGCCACTAGTTCCAGACCCACTATTCAAACCCGACTCCCATTTCCAAGTGACGGATAGGACAAATGTGCTTTCTGTGTACCAGCGAGGGGCCAAGGAAAGACTGCAAAATGGATGATTCAAAAGCAATGCTTTTTATTTTCCAAACAAGGAACATTCTTATTCATTATAAATTTATTGTGACGCAGAGCGTTGGAAAGAAGGGAAATGACTTCACAGCTGAGCTGGAGTCACTTTGTGGGATTGGAAGGAGGCCACAAATCATGATCAGAAAAATGACAAAATATACTTAGTTTGTAAGCAAGAAAAAAAGTCAGACCTGTGATGACGCCTTAAAATTACAACAACAAAAAATCGTCTTATCCTGTGATTTCATATATATAATTGATATGGCATTCATCTCAATTACTAATACTATTGGGGGGGGGGGGGGGTGTAAAGGTTTGCCTGTACTGTTGGTACTCACTTGTGAGGAATACGTGGGACTGCAGTGGGACTGGAGGCCGCGGTGACAACCTGTAGGATCTGTTCCAGAGCAGACAAACCCCCTCCTACCTGAAACGCTTCCTGATCTGCATTATTCTGAAAAAGAGAGATCGAAAAATGGTCAGAAACACGGAGAGGTGAGCAGACTCAAATTGTTTTGGCACTGGAGGTATCCTCTCATTGCCCTCCTTCTTCTTTCTAGAGGAAAGCTGGAGTGAAATTTGAAACAAAAGTGATCCCCAAAGAATATCTGCTGAATCTCAAAAGTGCACAACCCCCAAAGCAACCAAAGACCAACACAGGACAACAAACGCGCATATCTGCACACAAAGCAGGGGTGGTCTGGTTTGACAAAGAAGAGCTTAGGGAATATACATAGTCAAAATTTTGACTGGAAAAGAAACATTTTGTGTCACAAATGAGTCAAACGTATGCATGGGTCAATAGCAAAGACTCGATAAGGGGGGGAAAATATTTTTATTTTAAATACATGTACAAGGTTCTTAGAAATGTATTGCATTCTGAATTTGAAAAACTCATCCAATTTTTCACAAGAATTGTAAAATGTCATGTGGTGGAGCCAAGTAATAAGTAATGACATATTCCTTGTAAGAAAACGCATTTGAATATGCACATTATTACTTATAAATAAAACACTATATGTTTTGAAGTTTTTTTGTTTTTTTTTACAATCATCATGAATTTATTCATAAATCATCACTTTTAGAGTTGCACCACATGACATTACACATTCTAAACAAACCTTGCCTTGTCATAAAATGTCAAATGATCTGAAATGAAGAAACTCGTTGACCTTGACACAGTAATGAGGGTTTGCAGGGGTGCTCTTTATATTTCTATTTTGTTTTTCTGAATGTTGGTTACACCACATGACTCTGATTTGGTGAATAGTTTTTGCAAATATTAATAAAGAAGTTAAAAACTATTATTTCTTTTTTTTATAAGAAATAAAAATAAAAGACTATGCCAAATTTTTTTAAGATTTTTTCTTCATTATGAATTGTATCCCTCCCCATAAAAATGTCATATAAAAAAAAGTATTCCATAACTGTGTGTATGAATAGCATTTAACATATTCAAAACATTAATAAATACAACTAACAATATGAGCGTCACGTCATTGACCTGCATGCATTTGAGGTTATATCAGGATTTTTGAATGGTCACCATTCAAATGCAACCTAAATTTGTTGGTTATCCTAGATACCAGCCATAAAACTTTTAAGAGGGGGTCAACCAAACTGCCTGAAACTCATACGGAGGGAATGAGTGTCTTTGTATAAGAAAAGACGTAAAACAGTCATTTAACTGACATGCTTCTCAAATCAAACGGTTTACAGAGGGGACATTTTTACTCGTATCATAAAATTCTTAAAGTTCAAAGTGGAACCCCTTTAAATGAGTCATACGGTTTAGAGTTCTCTAGCTCCCTTACTTTGAGAAAAGGAAGTAAGCGCCTCAGAGGTTTGCGATGAGTTTGACCCCAATGTTGCAACAAAACGACACGCAAATCAACAACTCTGAATTTTGAAAGTGACAGCAGCAGAGTCATTTATTTGCAGGACTGAAGAGCAAAGAAGAGAACAGAGAATGTTGCACCTACTCCATTTGATGCACGACTCCAGGGAAGTCGTGGCCTGGTGGTTAGAGAATCGGACTCCCAATCGAAGGGTTGTGGGTTCGAGTCCCGGGCCGGCAGGAATTGTGGGTGGGGGGAGTGCATGTACAGTTCTCTCACCACCCTCAATACCACGACTGAGGTGCCCTTGAGCAAGGCACCGAACCCCCAACTGCTCCTCGGGCGCCGCAGCATAAATGGCTGCCCACTGCTCCGGGTGTGTGTTCACAGTGTGTGTGTGTGTTCACTGCTCTGTGTGTGTGCACTTCGGATGGGTTAAATGCAGAGCACAAATTCTGAGTATGGGTCACCATACTTGGCCGAATGTCACTTCACTCACTCACTCACTCACTCACTTCACTCACTCACTCATTTAATGATGTCAGATTCTTGTATGCTATGTGATGGCACTCAGAGTCAGGCATTTCAAGATGTTTTTGTTCAGAGGATGGCGGGGCTGCCAACAAGCCTGAACATATTGAGCAGCGAACAGAGGAAGTGCTTTGCAAAATTACATATAAGCTCCTCTCTTGTCAATCACAAGTGCCGCCAAAGACTCATTCCTGGAGATCCAGTGGCAAAGAGAAGACTGAACCTCTGCCAGGGTTAAGAGATTGGAACAATCTTGTTGTCAGATACACCAAAGATGGAGCACGCTTGAACAGCGGCTGGGATTAAGAAAAGCTCACTGACAGCTAGGTGAAGACGGCCATGGAGCCTCGCTGCCTACAGCGCGAGGATGAACATAGGTCACAACAGTAAACCAAGTGGGTTCGCAGCGAACCCATCAGTACAGCCCTGCTAAATGCTCCAGATGCACGAGGGTTGGCTGCTCACGGGGGCCTATTTAAAAGGCATTTGGAGGGGTTAGCTGAGGCCTTACAGCGATGACGTGTGGAACTCAGTCCAGATAGAGGTGTGTCTAGAGGTGTCTCACCTTGCCCTTTCTGGCTTATTGACAGATCCCCATGATGAGCAAAGTGCCTGGAATCTGGAGGAGTTCAGAAATGGTACTGAAGATGAGATGATAAACATACGATTATGAAGAAAGATACAAAGAGTTTAAATGACGTGCATACTTCGCAATCAAATGAATACAATATGAAAAGTAAGGAGAAAGGCCTTGTTTGGGCAACAGCCAGAGATGTAAAAAGTACAGAGAAACATTTAATTAGTAAGGGTAGTGTGTTAAGAGTCAAAGTACCAAGCCTAGTTACTTGAGTAACTAATTAAAATTATAAAAAGCTAACTTTTTTTACATTTTGAAATTGACTGCTGAGATACCTGTAAAAAGAAAAACTACTTTAATGGTTTAAACAAAATTGTAAGGGGTGAAAAAAAGACAAATTTTGATTTCAAACTTTAATTGTGTGCAGAAGTGCACAACAGTATATGTTCAGTTACCAAAAATGCAACTTTAACATGCTGCCAGGGGCTTCCCATTCTCAATAGTCATCTGGCATTGATATGGCTTTTCAGCAGGCCACGTCAGATGAGCAACCAATATGTTTATTTATTTGCAACCAGCACTGCTCTCCAACAACAGCAGGAATAATGTGTTAACATCCCAGCTGTATCATAACATAACTAAGGTTGCACTGTGTTCCACTCATGTGATTTTTTGGCAACAGAACAAAACATTGCCACAACAAACAATACAACAAAGTGAGTAAAATTTAAGAAATATGTATACCTACCGCTCTAAATACTTAAGTGCTTAATGAACATAAAAACAACTGCTTGCGAGACTGTGTATCAAAATGCTAAAATTTGTTTAAAAGCTGTATGTAACAGTTAGGCAGCAAAATTAAACGAAGCTACTTGGCATGGCGTCTCCACTCTGAATTCATTTGTGAACTCGGTAATGATACTATGCAATCACATTAATCATCAGGGCAGTCTGTAATATGACAAAACATCACATAGCATGTCATTAAAAAAACGTGCTTGGAAGTGATGTACAAAGCTGATACTAATCTTCAGTTCTGCCCAGAGTGCTGTTGGATTTGCCTGGTGTGCCGACCTCCTTCAACAAACACTCCACTGACACTATAATAGGATAAAAGCTTGCTTTTTTCTAATAGGGGACTCAAAGAGAAGAGCTGAAGACAGATCAGAAGAGGGAGGGTGCAAAGTAAATCTAAATTATACAGCTTGAGCAATCTTATCCAATTACTAACAAGAGTGGCCATTTTAGGCAAGGCTAATCAAAGGGCCAGGCAGCTGTGCTTCCCGCTGACTGGCCAGGACAAGGGTATGGGTGTGGGGTACACATTAAGTGGGAGGGAGGGCTGGATGTGTATGCATGTTCACCTCCTACAAACCATTCTAATTAGCCAACATGAAATGTCAGGGGGAGGGAGGCACTCCTAAAATGCTGCATCCCCCTTCTTGCAACAGATGGAGAACAACTGGCTGGGGCATTCACTGATGAAGAGGTTCACCAAGGTTCCATCTTAGGCCCATTCATCTTTTGCCAAGTGGTGCACCCATGTAAAAATGCCCCCTCCAGTTACTGCGACAGCTCCAAATATCAAAATGTATAAGAGTGATGGCATGCAGATGGGGTACAACTCTGTGTTTTGTTCTCAAAAAGAAGTAAAGAAAAAATCAAAGAAGAATAAACACAGTTCCCATTTAGTGAAGAGGTGTGCTGACATTACAAGGAAAAGAACTATAAACCACATCAAGAGCACTGTAGACACTAAAGCAATAAACTAGTTTTTACAAGGTTTAATAGCACACACTTAAGTATGCTCAAAGATAATTTGCGGGAGGGAAGTGTTCAGTTTTAGGATAAAAATAGGAACCAACTTTTCATTGGAAACAAGTGAAGATAATCAAAAGTAACCTTGGGAATTTTGAAGAGTGAACATCACACGCTACACAGCATTATTAGTTCAAATATCAAGCTGATATCCAAAAATCAGCCACCCAAGGGCAACTCTTTCCACCATGTAATTCTGACTTTTCTAATAGCTGTCTTCATGCACCTGAGGGGAAACTCTCTTACAGTCACAAGCAATAGCCAAGTGGAACAAAAGAATTACTAGGCAATTAGGGATTGAAAATTACCTTACTGACAGCACACGGTGAAGGAATGTAAAAACTATGTCCATGTTTGTTTGTTTTTTAACTCCCTAGCTAATTCCTAAAGCTCGACCTGTCCCTCAGCAGTAGAGAGGCAACACCCAATCACCTCACACATCTTTATGAAGAGGCTTGTTGAAAAATTTAATTCTTGTCATGCATTTCAATGATCCTAAAACCAAGAACTACGAATTGTTCTCTTGCTGGTTGGTTTTTGAGGTTGAAAACAAAAAAAAAAAATAAATAAAAATAATAATAATTATATATATATATATATATATATTTAAAGGGATTCGTCCGTTTTTTTTACTTAATCACTATTGTGAGTAGGATTATTTCTTCCGCATCTCATCCAATGCCTCTTTTGCTAGTTCCAAAACTTCCTTTTAAAGCTGGTAATGGAGGCTTGAATGGAAGCGTATGGGTAGCAATATTAAATTTGGGATGTAATATGCAAAATGACAATGCAATATGTAAAATGACAATGCTTTTCTGTATTTACATTTACATTTTCCAATACATTTGTGCAACGTTTGGTGCAAAATGAAAATGAAAAATTACATAATTTTTAATATGTAAAATGAAAACTAATTTTAACGCTTTATAAGTTGCAAAATTAAAATTAAAATGTATTACAGAAATGATTAGATATGTATAACATGTTCAAGCAAAAACTGTGGCAAAATTATCATTTAAATGCTATTTTTCTTAAATGCATTAACACTCAGTCAAGACACTTACGATTGCATTTTCATTCAGTGTCCCGCAATGAATGTAGCAAAATTCAATTTCCACATTGAAAATGCATTCCGAGCCAATCGTCTCCGCCCCCTCGCTCCATGTCAATCACTGCGTGAACAAGACGGGGCTTGCAGAAGGTCAGAGACTCAAATCTCAAGAAGAGGATTCAAGTGAGAGAACATGGACAAGACAGTTGGTCCGTGTGCGTTTTGATCATTTCAGTTTATGGCTTCAATATTTCATTCGCACTTGTGGGCGGAGCTGAAACGCTGGTTTCATCTGATTGGTCGAATTGCTCCACCTTCAACTCGGTCTTTTCATTCTTTCAGACAGAATAAGAGTCAGTGCGAGTGCGACACCGCTCACCGCTCACTGTTAATTAGTATAATATTTTAATCAGATGTAGCTGGGCACATAATTCGTGCTGCTGAGACCTGCAAATTATTTCTAGGTTGTAGTATTGTATGAATATTGTCCCACTGATAAATACAGTGCAAATAGTTCTGTCTCTTTGGATAAAAGTGAAGTGGAAATAAAAATCAATAATAGACTGAACGGTTCCATGTCTGTAACATTTACCAATCTTTTAAGTAATAAGGCACTAGGTATGTGTGTGACATTAATAAATAATTGTAAAAATTAATATGGTTACATTTCTGAAATAAAAATAGTAAAATTAGCTCTATGCTGCTCAGTGCTCCTGTAGCCTACCTCAGAGCGCCATCTCGCGGCTGTAGACGGTAATGTTTTCTTTTGGTTCTGAATAAATGCGACTTATAGTCCAGTGCGACTTATATATGTTTTTTTCCCTCGTCAATTTATTTCATAAATGTATCTATATTTATTTCCACTACACTGTTATCCAAGGAGACAGAACTATTTGCACTGTTTTTATCAGAGAGACAATATTGATAGGATTTCAATGCAGTTATTAATGAAGTTATTAGAGCGAGAGAGAAAGACAGAGAGGGAGACAGAGAGGGAGACAGAGAGGGAGAGAGAGAGGGAGAGGGAGAGAGAGAGAGAGAGAGAGAGAGAGAGAGAGAGAGAGAGAGAGAGAGAGAGAGAGCTTGTGTGTCTTGTCGTCTGTCATCATGTTGTTGTTGTTAGTCCCGTGTGCTGTATAGGTACTGTATGCTAATTTCTGTTATTACAGTTAACTATGCGAAGTGATATGGAAATGTAATGTTGTCATGAGAGCTGCCTGGAACTACATTCGCCATGCGCTTCCCTGAAAATAGTTTCTTCTAATAAGTTGAATTAAGTGTGTTTGATTAGGGAGACATCTAAAAGGTGCAGATTGAGGAGCAGTCCAGCATTAGGGTTTGGAACCACTGCTATAGACAATCTGGCATTGAGGCAAACATATTGCAAGAGGTATAAAGATTGGCCACCTATTGGATTGGATAGCAGACTTCACCTCTTGCTTTAATAATCTTCAAGCAGCACTGACATAAGTCAATCACTGATGTTGTTCTTCACTGTCAACCAAGGCTTCCGCCAATATTTGCTGAATCTTTCTCTAACCCAGGTCATCAAACATGGATTGAGGGCAAGTAAAATGCGGGAAGGGCCCCTTGGTGCCTCTTTCCACAGCCTTGGGCCTCTTGATCAGGTACAGCTAGCCACCAGTTGGCCACCATGGGGAGGCAACCCCTGACAGATGGCAAATGAAAATGTAAATACTGGCTGGCCCAGCAGGCCCAGAATTTTCCTGACAGTCCCTCAAGTGTCACAAAGGCAGTCAATCTCGGGCCTGTTCTTTATTTGAAAGCAGAGACAAACACTCCCTGGCAGAATGTAAATACGTGAGCTCATTCTACTAAGGTAAGAGAGCGCAGATCAGAGGAACCAGAAACTCCACTGAATATTCCTAAACGACAAGAAGGGAAGAAAGGCTCTTCGATCAGCCAGTTCTCCTGGAGACAAACTGAAACCTGGTTTGACACAAAATAAACCATTAGAGGGCTCAGAGGGAGAGGCGGGCAAAGGTCGGAGACTGTGCCCAAGCAAAGTCAGCATGAAGAATGAGGAGAGGTGGAGGCCGCACTGCTTGAGGGGCTAGAAGGGGCGCGGAGAGTCTGGTGTTGTTCGAGGAATTAGTGGAGAAAGTGGAGACTGAATCAGATATGGGTATGAGAAAAAAAAACAAATCTGTAGGTGAGTCAGTGACATGAGAGATGCTTGTTAGGTCAAATAATCTAAACGCTCTTGACTTGAGGTGAGGCTGAGGGGGAAGGGGTCTACACAGACTCCCAATGACGGAGGAGACAAGTATTTATTTGAATTTGTCCTGGGATTACAGGCGGAACTGCCTTGACAACCAGGGTTCACAGACTTGCCCAGGTTAGGTGGCGTGCAGACTTTAGCTGGACACTGCAGGAACTGGTTTGGAGGAATCCACAGCTGTGACTGACAGTCTAAATGAAGTCCAGATACTGTATTCTTAAGAGAGAGTCTTATTCCCAAAAGGCTACAAGAAAGTGCCTGAGGAGCTGATATTTCCACAAGTACTTTACCGTTCCAGCGACTTACAAAAACAAAGACGGCGGGAGTTCTTTAAAGAAAGTTCTCTGTGGAAATCTCCAGAATGAGTTTGTGCAGGAGGCCTTGGGGACAGTACACAAGAAATGTACTCATGTTCTTGATAGAAGCTGTCATTCAGAGACACTTCTAAGGAGCACAGGGCCTAGAGAGGGTGATGAGATGACAAGGTCTGAAAATCTGTTGAAGGGAATGTGAAGCATGTTCATTATATCATCTAGTGATGCACCGAAATGAAAATTCTGCGCCGAAACCGAAAATTTAGGATGCACTTGGCCGAAAACCGAAACTGAAGCCGAAAATGGCTTCTTTTAAAAACGTATATATATATATTGCTTGGATTTAATGGATCTGAATTGAAAAATCACAATATAATAATCAAACTTTTATTAACAGTTACATAACAAAACAAAATATTTTTTACAATAAATATAAATAATAATTATTCTTCAAGTTTTATGTTCCATCAAATAAAATAGTTTTTTAAAAATTGTGCAAAAAAAATCCACAATTTTGGAGATTTTTGCAGAACAAATGTTACATATTGCAACTTTGGTGTCCTCTCGTATAGGGCTGTCACTTTTGTGAAAAAAAAATCCTGTTCGATTTTTGAGACATAGGCAAAGTGTTCATTGAATCGTTAGTAAATTGCCTATATTTGGTGTTGATCCGTTTTTCAACGCCAAATATAGGCAAATCCACCGACAACTAAACAGGCATTAGGGCGAACATAAAGGGGGCGCTTGAGACGCGCACAAGTCAGCAATGTGGACTGCCATAACATCAATGAAAAACATTACTGAAGGCTACATTGATATTATGCACTAATAGGCTCTGTGTGTGTGTGTGTGTGTGTGTGTGTGTGTGTGTGTGTGTGTGTGTGTGTATGTGTGTCAGAACCTGCAGTTGCTGTGTGACGCGCGTTTGCTGCGAGCGTATAGTGACGAGCTGGACGCGCTCCAAGAAAAGGCCGTTAAAATCGATTCCCTGTTTTCGTTTTCGAAACTTGTGTTGGTTGGTCCGATCGATTGTGCAGCTTTTGTGACAAGCTTTTTTTGATTGTGACAGCCCTTTGACATGCTTAATCTTTGATAGGCAGACGCGTGATAACAGCTCGACCGCGAGTGAAACCTAAGCGCTTGCTCACGGATGGGAGGGGCGGGTGACATTCATTTTCGGTTTACGTTTTCGGCTGTTTTTTTTATTTCGGCCCGAAACCGATAATGCCATTTCGGCCGAAAATTTTCGGCGGCCGAAATTTCGGTGCACCCCTAATATCATCAGTGGCAAATTACTTTAGACCTACCTTGCTAGATGCAAGTTATAATAAACATTGTTAAAAGAATATGCTGGGTTAATTTCAACTTAATGTCTACTGACTTCACTGCACTTCCATGGCATCTGTATTGAAATAAATCATACATCAAGTCACTTAAATGCCATTACCTAACTTCAAAACATGTAATCTTAAACAGTCTCATCACTTTGAAATATTTAATACAGTCACCATCACTCAGCCAGTGGAAACTGTCATGAACATTTAGGGTTTATTACTGTTCGTTACATCCCTTTCACTCCACTCAAGCAGCTTATGATCTCCTCTTCTCCAATCCCTCAGCCCTCCTACTTGCACATTAGCTCAGCTTTACCACCCTCTTATGTCCCTCTTACCTTTCTCCTCTTCCTCCAAAAGGCCATTAACAACCCACATCTCCTCCCAATGGTCAATACAGGCACACCATCAATGCACCATCTACCCACCCACAAACACACATCCCTTCCTCTGATGAGTGTATTACAGAATGGCACCAAAAGAAACTGTAAACTTTCAGTTTCATTACCAAAACCAATCAATTTCTTCTTTATTGATCTAGAGATGTATACTAGAGATGAGTCACAATTAGTCTAAGCCTCAGATGTCACGCACAAGGAATGTTGGCTAAACCTATGATGCATATGGGACACAAAAGTGGAAACACTTCAGGAGTGTCGAAGTCGTCATTGGATTGGTTGAATTCTACAGGATTTCCGGGAGATGTGTCGCGTTCTTTAACATTGTGTCTGAAAACAAAGGACTTACCTATTCTCTTAGAATAACAATGATTATTAAAACTTTAGTTATAGTTTCTCGCCCTTGGTGTGAATGGGCCTTTAGAAGAACAACTTTTACAGCCGTCACTCCTCAAGGCTTTTTGAGTGTTCCATTAAACACACAGCGTTTTGAGCATCCAAGTTCTAGCGTGTCTCAAGACCTCCTGCATCGTTTCATTCCATTGAGCTGCATTTAGCCATTTTTGGATGCAAAACCATGTCTTATGTAAACAGCCCCTAAGGTTTAACAGGGGTCAGGTGAACCCGAAACCAGTCTAATTATACAGGGGTTCCAGTTAAGACTGATCAGTCAACTACTCGTTTAGGCAATCCACAAATCAGTTGCTTTGGAAAATGCAATTTGTCAGAGACGTACGCTAAATTCAGGCATTCTACTCATTATGAGATAACTTTACACAATGTTTTAGCCAAAACTATGCCAATGGATTACAAGAATACATTGAAAAAAATGTTAATCATCATTAGTATATAAAGCAATTTTTGACATGAACAACTGAATTGAATTTCAGAACAGGTTATCTTTTAAAACATTAAGTCAACAGCTCTTTTATAATTGCTGGATGCAATCTTGCATCTCATGTTGAGAGTAGCAGAGCTCTGGGAGAAGCACACACACACAAAAAAAACTTGTGTGATAGCCAAAATGCATCTTCAAAATCTTCCCTGCTTTATAACTTCAGTTGTTTGGATTATATTTACTTTTGAAAAACCAACATATTTTTTGTATAAAAGTCACAATGCACAACAGTAGCCAGCCAAGCGCTCAGAAAAATGTTCGCCTGTTTGACAAATGGGGATCTCTGCCAATTAATAACATCTGCAGCAATGAAAACAAGCAGCTAACCTGGCCCTCATTACCAAATAACCGAGGGCAGAGAGTTGGGGATGGAAAGCGATACTCTGCACAGACTGAGACGGGGAAGACGGCAGCCAAAGCCGGCGGTTCAGGGGAGTCAGTGTTGAGAGCAGCCTGGAGGCTTATCTTCAAGTCAAATCCCTTCACATACACACACACACACACACACACACACACACACACACACACACACACACACAAATACACATTCAATCCACATCGACTAGACATCAGACAATAAACTCCCCAAGCCACTGACATAAACTGGTCTGAACACTGTTCAGATGCTTACAGTTCCAGAAGAACCCTGGTGTGACTGTGTAGTAGTAAAGATGAACTGATAAACAGCAGTTTAAACAACAGACACCATATATCCATTCAGTCATTACTGGTATCTCCAGCTTTCCTCGGTCAAGAAATAGCACTACACTCTGAAGTTCGGGAATCTTTAGGAATATTACTTTAGAGGGGATGTCACTCTAAAGGGACATCAGAGCAGACAAGACAGACAGAACATGAGATATATGTACAAACCTGCTTCTCCAGAATGCGGGAGATTTCTCCCAGGGTTCTGTCCAGGCCAGACACTTTGTTACTGGCCCACTGGCCACTGTCCTGCCCCTGCTGCTGCTTTACTAGATCCTTCACCAGACGCTGAAGCCTGGAAGCAAAGACACACACAACTGGGTCAAAATATGTTCAGGTCACACCAACCCCTAAAAATAAATATTTTAAACAGTCTAATTTTAATGTTGCATTATTTTCACAATAATTTACCGCATTGCTCCCTTATTCTTGCCACTGAAAACAAATGTTTAAAGTTATTTATATACCAAGGTAGTTTTTATTTGTTTGTACTACCTTTTTATGATCCTGACTTTAACTGAAACAACTCAGCATTATTAAATATATCTATTATAAAATAATTTTACCTGAATTTATAAATAATTGAAATTGTAAGGATAACTAAAATATAATTTATATAAATGTATTACATGTCAAATATTTATGATATTAATTGAATACATAAAACTTTACCTTTTTACACTAATAAAAATGTTTTCCAATGTGCTGAACTTTCTTTTTGCAAAATACTTTGTTCAATATTTTTCATTTTCAGTTTATTTTAATTTGAGTAACTTTGCTACATGCATTGTTTTTTTATTTCTATTTAGCTTCATTTTATTTCAGTTTTAGTAATTCTAAGTTTTTAATCTAAATATTTTTTTTCAGCTTTCTTTCAATTAAAGAAAAAATAGTTTTATTTAATAATAATAATAACCACTTAACCAGCAAGTTTCATCCAATCATATGTGCTATATCTTACTCTTGGTTATCTAAAACCATACTCCTTTCAGAAATTTTCAGCATACATAAATATTATGCCCTGTGCAGAGACTGCTAGAATGCCACATGCTGTAGATGATTTCACGTTTTACTATCATTGTGGCAGAGCACAAAACCTGACCCACACAAAGCGGATTGTAACATGAGATCTGTGACTGCATCGCTTAGATATCAGTACTGAATTGCATTTAATGGGCAAAACAATAAAGGTTTGATTAAGGAAAGCCAAGCGCTAGCATAATTTCAGAAGCTTGGATTTAAAAAGACATTATTAAGATATGAGTACTCAATAGAAGTCCTCAGCTTGGGTATATGATCCTTAAAAGTGGAGCGGGGAGCTTACTTCGCCTTGTAAGGAGAGTCAAGGGTCTGGGTCTTGGCTTCCATGCATGTCTCATACTCCTTAGCCCTGAAAAAGAAAGACAAACAAGTCTGTCAGAAAGAGACGGAAAGAGAGAGAAAGACAGACAGAGAGCAACAGAGGAGTCCGATGGCTGTCAGCCTGAAGACATGAGCAGATAAGACGATGAGCTGAACAAAGGAAATGTCAAGAGGTCAAGCTGAGCCTCAAACTGTTTATTTAGTCTTTGGGCCACACTAGCAGCAATCACAAACTAACATGCATGAATGAGTCACAAATGCTCAGTCTTCAGAGGGGTACCACAGTAGAGGATGTTGCTTCACAGCAGGGAATACCAAACTCTCCAATAACCACTCTATTTAAGTCCAGAAATCTAAATAAATAAGAGTGATTGGCTCATTGGTGTGAATTACTCCTACATCCCCCTCATGAGTCACAGACCAATACAATACATGCTGTCAGTCAGCTCTAGCACGTTGGTGTGGTCCAACAAGCCAAATTCCTGACAATCACACATCCCATTCTGTCAGATAAGGATGATCGATCAGCTCCTGAAAAAAGAAAAAGAAAAAAAAATAAGCACTTGATGGATTGGTGTTCGGAGGCTGATAAACTCCGATGTCTCTTTCCGGAAGACAGTCTATGTCAATGTCAGAGAGCTGAGTGGACACAAGTCTTGTAATAGTTTAATCCTGGTTTGAGTTGAAATCTAAAGTGATTTTAGTCTAACCTTAATGGTAAAGGTATACGTTGATTAAAAAAAAAACTTTTGGATCTAAGAAAGCTCTATATATTTATTTTATTAAAATAAATATATGGGGGGGGGGGGTTCTACCAATTATGCATAATAACAAAAATGTTGTTCACAACAGGTCATTTTGAAGTCTGATCAGTAATTGTATTTCAGATGAAGTGGTAAATTGAGTTGAGTAAATTAAATTGATTAAAGGTGCGGTATATAAGATTCTTACTCTACTAAACCAGATAAAAATACCATAATATGTTTGCAGATATTTAAGAAACATGCTAAGTTAACATGTTTATCTGAAAAACATTGCTACAGTCAGTTATTATCCTTTGTGCGTTGCGAGCCGGAATGTCGGTCTCTGTTTTGGTTTGTAAACCAAAACGGGTGGTGTTGGCGCAGTGGATAAGACACATGCCTTTGGTGTGAGAGACCCGGGTTCGAATCCACTGTGAGACACCAATGTGTCCCTGATCAAGACACTTAACCCCTAGTTGCTCCAGAGGCGTGCGACCTACATAGCAATTGTAAGTCGCTTTGGATAAAAGAGTCAGCTAAATGAATAAATGTAAAAATGTAATGTAAAACCAGTCCACTGCCAGTTTACCCGATTGTATTTTAGCACCCCGTGTTGCCAGTTGGCGGAAAACACAATTCATTGCATTCATTCTCATGTGCGCTCGTTCTTGTTTGTGTTGTCAATCTGGAAAACCTGCCTGTGCGTGTGTGTGTGGTAGAGGTCTGCGCGGGACTGTTTTTTAAGTCCCGCTCCCGCCCGCTCCCGCTGGGGTTATATCCCGCACCCACCCGTTCCCGCTATATATACACCATTTGTTCACCCGCTGTCTGCTTAGAATAATTTTCTTCCCGACCATCCCGCTTAATATAGATCTCCCAGAATTTCACATGTACATTTTCACAGAGAAAATAAAAATGTAGTCTGCACAAACATTTTTTTATTATTATTTTATTCGCCTTGTCAATATACAAAATTTAACATTTTGCTGCAGACAGTAGGGGAAAAAATGTTGCAGCGAAAAAAAAATTAAGTGTAGGCTATTATTTTTATTCGTATTATCAAAATTCGTAACATTTTGCTGAAAACACAGGAAAAGTGTTAGAGAAAGAAAGAACATATGACGTCATTAAGCAAAATATGTAGGCCTTAACCTTCTCATCCCTGAGAAGAATGTGCTGACATACGTCTCTCCAACAAAATATATAAATTCAACAATAACTAAAAAAAAAAATTAACAACTCAAAATTTTAGGCAAAATATGTAGGCCTTCCATCGCGAACAATTTAAGAAAAGAATATGCCGACATCGATTTCAACGTCTCCCCTACAAACGAAATAAATTCAACAATAACTAATAATAAATTAACATCTCAAAATTGTAGGCAATATGAAATGAACGAAAGCCGTACTTACTTGGAAAAATCAGCTTTTTCCAGACTATTTTAAATATCCATGCAAGAAAACAATGTCACTGACTGATGACGGTTTCAATACCGAACGTCTTTCTTCCAAAATCCGACCGCAAAGGCTGAATGCTCTCTCGGAAGGTGCACTCGTGGCCGGGATGCAGAGGACATATCTCGCAAGGTTGCTCAGAGCAGGAAACTGGGACTGATGTGAATCCCACCACTGCTTTTTGTTGACTTGATAATTCAAGTCTCATGGTCATGTACTCCTGAATCTGAATATCTAGTGATTTCGATCCAACTGATTCTTCGTTGTTGTTGGATGTGGAAGTATCTCACTGACATTAAACTTTCCAATTTTTGCTGCTGTGTCGACCAAATGTTGGGCCAGCTGATTAAAACCTTTTCCGGACACAGTATCATACGGTCGAATGTCTTGGCAAACAAAGTCAACACATTTTTCTGTGGTCTCTTTTTTAAACTGCTCTGGCACCGGCCTAGACTTTGTAAATGCCAGTTTAGTTCGACCCTTTGTGATGATGCATGAGTGCCGCCTTAATCCCGAGGTTCCAGTCTTGTGACTGCTGAACGGGAACACTTTTAGGCATTTATCACATTGCGCAAAGGGTATTTTTTTCCCATCTGCGTCTATGATGCATGAAAAAGACTCCCATACATTAGACTTGCCTGACGTGGGTTTCTTAGCAGTAAACTGACCATTGTCCAGTCCAAGTTGAACGTCCTTCAAGGACAGCGCATCCACACTTTGCTCCACACTTTGTTCTGCCATTTTTTTCTTTTGAGGGCCGTTTATCACATACAGTCTGCCCTGAGGAGTCGGACCGTTATGCACATGCTGCGCGCGCGCACAGATCCAGCAAATACAATCAATGCATGACAGAAAGAACCGTTACTGGTCCGTGCGTGCAGCGCGTGCATAACGGTCCTGAGTACAGGGCAGACTGTAGCCTATACCGGGTGGTCGATAAGATTAAGATAAAGCGAAGATATGCTGTTCTGAAAGAATGTCGGCGTCGGGAACGTGATATTGAATGACCGACCGCTCCCGTTCAAATTACACCAGAGTTACCGACTGCTGCCGTTTTTTAGTCGGATATTTAATCCCGCGGCGCAAAATATCTGGTCGGGTCCCGCGGATCCCGCGGGACAGCCGCTAGGAATGCAGACCTCTAGTGTGTGGGGTGGGGAGTGAGACGGGTGAAAAAAAACCCTCTCCAATATTTTGAATTTGGACTGAAATACCTAGTTCAACCACTTTGTGTCAATCCTACACACAGCACCTTTAAATAAAATGAATGACTACATAATATTAAATAAAATGAATGAAGAATAGAATGTCTAAATAATATACAGAATGAATGAATGAATAGCATGGATGGATGGATGGATAATAAATAGATTGACTAAATAATAAACAGAATGAATAAATGAATGACTAAATAAACCGAATGAATAATACATAGATTGAATGACTAAATAAACAGAATGAATGAGCAGAATGAATGACTAAATAATAAACGGAATGAATGAAGCATAAATAGAATAAATAAATTTCTTTTGGAAGACGTTGGGTTGAGGTTGATACATTTCTAATATTGTTCTGTATGAAGTGATAAATCACTTTATACACATGTTCACTTGAATAGCGAGTAGTGAACAGGTGTCACAGAGGACAGGAGACTTTGGAGATTATCCCTTAACCCTAACCCCTGACTATTAAAATACTTAACTATAAACTGACTACAAACAATTACAGCTAAACTCTTCTTTTGAAACTAAACACTGCCAAGGATTTTGAACAGTGATTCCCATGTGCTGGCCGAGCCTCGGTCAGTGGTGCGCTCAGAGAAAGATTGTGAACAGTACCTGGCCTCGGCCTCGTCCTCATCCTCCAGATCACAATATTCCTGTCTGACAGCTTTACGCCTGTAAGGGTTAAACAGCGGGGTAATCGCTGGACCATCAATCTCTGAACACGGCAGGACCTATTAAACGGGCCGGGCACCATAAATATTAGTAACCAGCTATTAGTGTGTGGGGGGGGGGGGGGATACAAAGCTACAATGCAGAGCTAATCATCAATTCATCACGATGTATCCCACTATTCACCTCCACCCACGCTGGACGCAGACAGCCCCCTCCCCCAATTGACTTTAAAACCATCAATGCCTTCTGACGGATAAAAACAAATACAGTGTATCCATTTTAAATGTGCTATGGGAGGCTCAGGCGTTCGGCACTCCCAATTACAGAAAACATTTGGTCGGGCAGTGGTGCAATATTTAATATTGGATTTGAGAGGCTCTCAATCAAATGGAAGACAATTTGACTGATGATGAATAAAAGGATGAGTAAAAGGGAGGGAAAATGTGACCTGTGGAACATATCCACCAAGAGGAATGAGACTGGATCCATCTATAAATTCACAAACATATATAAGAGGTTATATGTGGAGTAAATATTGGATACATCCTGAGATTAAAAATATTTACATGCACCTGATGGTAAATAAAGGTCTGCGGTAAGCAGGGTCCAAGTGTCTTAAAGTTGAAACTATCAGAGCTGCAGTCTAGCGGTTGCCGGTCATGCTCAGACACATTGGTCTGGCTCCAAATTAAACGCTTTATGTGGACTTGTCATTTAATAGCCTTAACTTGCAAGTATCCCTAAAGTCCACAAAACTGTACAGAGTCCCATGTGTTTTATGATTCAGAAGGTTGCCCGCGAACATCCATATTATGACTGCTAGGTGTCCTTGATGTTGCATTTGGCAGAGAACGCACTTAATGCTGTATAATAAAAGTAGTCACCTGCTATTATGGCACCAACATGCAGACACAAAGGAGGGTGACAAGAATGCTGCACTTGGTGACCTTGCATACTTGTGACAGTGTGCATTGCACAAGTGCTCAAGGTGTCCCCATTAACAAGGTTTCTGGTTGAAAACCCATTAAGAAGACTTCTTGGAGGCCTTTCTTGGCAGCTATACACCCTTGATGCACAAAGCTTGCAATTTACAGCAGACATCTACACAACAGTCCAAGAATCACCAAGACACCAACATGATGACTCAAGAGGAACATGCACATTTGTGGTCTTCACTGTTCTGACTGTATTAGAATGTTCCATTAGTCTGTTTATTGTATAGAAGTGTACTCACAAGAGTGTCCTTTGTGGCCGATATACACCTTTTGCCCAAATCTGCACTAGAAGATGACGGAAAGGGTCAAAAGGCCACACTTGATCTGAACTTTAAGAATTGGGGTCTTCACCACACTGACCATTCCATGAGGTATTCCATTTGTCATGTTCCCTCTGTGAATTCACAATAGACAACTTTCCAGCAGTCAGTGTGGCATTAGGTTAACAAATAAGGAAGGACTGCAAGGATTGAGGACTGTACTTCCGGGATAGAGCAACTGGTACTCCTTTGGCAAAAATAAACACAAATAAAAGGACTAAGGCCTCGCAAACTTGGTCTTCCCCTTTGCTCAGGTTTACTGAAGCCCTCACTGTAAGATTATCCCGTTTCCTCATAGCTCCTCCACTCCCCTCCTTCTCTTCCCTACCTACCTCACTAGGGCCTTTTGCACCGCAGGAAACTTTTTTTAGTACCAGAACTAAATTGTGGAGCTACCCACTTTTGGACGTTTTCGCACTGTATAAGTATTTTATAGTATTGGACTGCCTTTTTCAAGAATCAAATTAGCTCCTACATCGGAGCAGGGTCTAACCAGCACAACTGGTACTATCCGTGACGTAAGTAGACAATGATTGGCCAGACGCATTCGAAAACGCCCTCACCTGCCATGATTTAAAACGCTGTGTAACATACTGTAAACATTGTGTCAACTTATTTCGCAAGTATGATGAACAGCGATAAATATACGGATGCTGAAGTGCAGGCAATTGTAGCAAATGTAGCACTAGGGATGGGACGGTATGAAAATTTAACATCACGATTATAGTGACTAAAATTATCACGATTATCAATATTATCACGGTTTTGTTGAAACGAGATGAAAGTGTTCAAAAATAGTTGATGCTCACACTGAAAACATTTCAGCAAGTTTTATATTTAATAATCAACAAACAACTAATAAAACAAGCAACTCTATGCACTTAATTTAAAGAAAGATTAAATTCTGTGGCATTTCCTTCCTTACAATGAAAAGTGTAGAAGCATAGAAAAGCATAGAAAAGTCACTGACTTTCGCCATTCCTTCTCGAAAAAAAACAAAAAAAACATTGTGCGCTGCGCTTGCGTCAGACTGTTGCTGGCTGGACATGATTTAATAGTGAGTTATTAAAACCGCGATAATCAAACACGGTTTTAATGATAATTCATTTTTAAACGATATTACTAACCTTCAGCACATTTTATCACGGTTATCGATAAAACCGGTTATCGTCCCATCCCTATGTAGCACTGCCAGTTGTCGTTGGAGATTCTTAATCCTCCTTTCAGTTCTTTCAATGGCTTTACGTATACGTTGACATTAGGGCTGTAGCTATCGATATTTCAGTAATCGAGTATTCTACCAAAAATTCCATCGATTAATCGAGTAATCGGATAAAATGTGTTTTTGCTTAAAGTGCAATATTAATTATGCAAGAGAAAATAAGACTCCTGGGTCTCTCAAAATGAACAACTAAGTTTCCTTTATAAGAAAAAAAATATTTTTATTTTTTAAATGCAAAGAATGCAATGCATACATCAAAAATAAACATTTAATTATTACCTATTGTTTCTCTGTCTGTACTTGTACTGTGAACAATGACAATAAAGTTGACAGATGAATTAAGTGCATTTAAGTGCCATTCAGTTTGGGTTTTAAATAAAGCATTTTCTGAGATGCACATTAAACATTAAACCCAAAACATTAATTTATCTTTTAATTATTGAAAATTAAGCAAACTTAACTTTTTGGTAAACAAAGGGGATTTACTATGAAAAATAAAACATGGAAGAAATTTTGTGTGATTAAACCTCAAAAAAATTAAAAAATTATAATAATGTTTGATTTTTTTAGTAGTAGGCTCTGCACATTCTGCTGAACAATAGTAATACATCTCTGCCAAATTCCTGTCTAAAACAGGACTTTTATTTTGATGGGTTGACGTACCTTTACAGCTCTGTGTATGTGATGTGACGCTAGTTTTACTCAAATCAAACGGTCAAATGCTCATGAAGTGACTGTCAGAGCAGTTCTGGAGATGTTGTTCATGTGTTCACGTCTTATTTAGTGAGACAGCAGACGCTGAAATTACCGTGAGCATCACGCGCGCTTCATTGTTTGTTAATAAAGGAAGACGCGCTTCTGCTCCATTCATTAACAAAGACACGCAGAACATGCAGGATTCATATTTAAATAGACTGTTCCGGCTTAATATTTACAAATATTAGTCCATATCGTGATTTGATGCAAGTGCAATGACCTATTTTTTATTCATTCATAAAAAATTTGGCAAATTCCGTGCCATTCTGCGTTAAACTGTAAATTCCGTTTTTATGACTGGATTCCGCGATTCCCTCCGCGTTTTCTGCATCGCCTTAGTTGTGGTATGACGTTCTCTTTAGGTTTGCCCGCGCCCTCAAATCAAAACACTGCTGACTCCTTGCGGTATGCGATTTCGAACGCAGCGCTTGTGTCTCCTTCCGCTTTGTGGGTGATGTAAACTCGTTGTGTCACATTAAAACAATCATTGTGAAAGAACCTGACGTGAGATTTAAAATAAATTAAAAGAGGCTTCGAGGCAGAGGAATTTGCCTCGATCATTTTTTGTAATCGAGTTACTCGAGGAATCGTTTCAGCCCTAGTTGACATTCCATGTCCATTATTGTGAAACCAGCTAGACAACAAAAACACAGTTCTGATCACAGAGTCCTCCATCTTCCTGTTGTTAACATTATTCTTCGTTATTCATTATTCTGTCGACCAGCTTACGTCACTTCCTAGTACACTCTGTCGGTGCGAATGCAACCCTTTAAATGGTACTGGGAAATAGTTCACACAAAATCGTACCAGTACTTTAGTACTATACATTTAGTTCTGGAACTAAAGTGGTGTGAAAGGCCCTACTGACTCTCTTCTAGGGAACGGTTTCCTGTATTTTTGAGTAAGGCGATGGCCTCTGGAAGTCCAAAACAGGGTTTCTTTTATGTGCCGCCCCTCTGAGGTAGACCAAAACACAGAGGGCTATTTTCTCAAGCCTGGGGAAAAGACAAGCAATGCAACCAGCCAAACATCATACATGAGAGAAAGGGCCATCTGAGAGAGAAGGAAAGAGTTAAGAGCGAGAGACTCTGAAAGTTTAAAGCCTACATCCAATGCGGACACGGGCAGACATGCTACTTTCATGGTAATTAAAACCACACGTTTGCACAAGATGAACACACCATATATTTGAAGAATAAATCAGGGTCCAGCTAAGGAAATTAAACTGCCTTTTTCCATGCCACAGCTGTGATGGGGAATGAGCGGGGTTAACAATGACACTGAGGGACAGGGCAACCTGGGAGGGCTGAGAAAAGCTCTCTAGCGTTTTACAAACGCCACACTGTGCTCCTATAAAACGGATCATTTCCACCCTGTGGTGGAGTCACCAACCCAATACTGTGGGGGGCCGTGATTTATAAGCGTGTTGTGCCTATTCTCTCCCTTTCATTCTTTCCTCCTAACCCTCTTTTCCTCACTGTGTGAGTGTTGCAGGGCTCAGCACAGGAGTGACAGAAAACAGAGGAGGCTCATGTTGTCACTCTCCCAGCCAAAGCTCAGAGCTGTTTTCTGCCCTCTGAGCTACCCCTGTATTAATGAGCTCAGAAGCAGTGCAGACTGCCGGTCTCCTCTCCGCCGTAAGTTAAGAGACTGCTAGTAGTCATCACACAGAGAAAGAGCGAGAGAGAGAGACTTACAAATTACAATCACTGTAACGCCACCACTAGGGATGTAGCAACCATTACAAATTACAATAATCAAAATGTTATTACAAATTAAGGAAAGCAGAAACTTGATTACAAGTGCAATCGAAATGGTTTAATATCGTAAATTAATGAAATTTCAGGTTTCTGTTAAAATTTTACTTTGTAGTCAATGTTGAAATTATGACAACTTATAAATTTCGTAATGTACCAGGAAGCAATTATTACTTATATTACTTTATAATTATATTACTTTTTAATTATTATGATTATTACTTATAACTTACGAATGCAGAAATGTCATAACATGCCAAAAATAAACAAACTAATTTCAACTATCAAAAACAGAAATTATATAAATGTTGTGCCTTGTTGAAGTTACAGTACAATTTATGAATACAGTAATTATGTAAGGAATAATTGACGATGGTCCGCTGAATTATTAGGAAATGTTATAAGAAATGAATAGAAAAATTTCCAAATAAGTCAACAGACCAGAATCAATTATTCCGCTTAAACTATGGTCACCACACCTCAAATATTTTTCAGATTATGTTTCAAAACATCCATTAGGTTACTGTCCTTAAAACGCTTGTGTGTAGGATTAATTTCTTATTCGTCTTAATGCATACTGCAGTTGCCAATTCCAATTTTTTTTTTTTTTAGATCTAGTAACAGAGATTTGATCATTGATAAGCATTTAAGTGTGCGTGAATTACCTGAGCGTCTCTCAACATAGTTTGGCAGCAGTGTCTCTACTAACAGTAAAACTGTTCGCATGTTCATGTACGTTTGTATGGGAGAGATAGCGGGAGAAAGGGAGTATGTGCTTCCTGTACATACAGTAATAAAGTTTTATTTTGTAATTAAAAACACGAAAATAATGTGTTTTTTTAATCATATTGTTTGCTATATTTATTTGCTTGGTCAGTGTCATTGTGGGTTTTGGTTCGTTTGCTGCTGTAGACTGTAAAGACCTTTAAAAGACCAAAAATATTTTTTGCGAATTGATATGGACATGTACTGCATGTACATGATGCATGTCAAGACCTGCCTGGAACTACTTTTGCTGTGCGTTTCCCTGAAAATAACTGCACACCTTAAAAATGTTTGTCTGCCAATCAGATTCAAGCATTCAACCGTACATAGTATAATAACTGAAAATGACAACGTTTATCCAATTACATCCAATCTACAAATGACAAAACTTGTAACTTACAATAACAAAATTGAATTACAATTTACAAATGTAGAAACTGAATTAAAGCAATAAACTTACAATGATAAAATTATATTTGAACGTATGCATTTTCTTTATATATAACCAAACTTAAGTGGGTCCCACACTACAAAATAATGGCTCTACAGATTATTTTATCAGATTTAACTGTGGTGTGGGGTGTGTTAAGCGTGATTCAATATGCTCAGAACAACATCGGGCAGCACCGATCTCAAATCTAAATATCCAACATTTTGAATATTTACGATCAGAAATCCTGAAAAATGACAGAATTATTACTCACCTCCAGCTCATGCTGTAACATGTAAAGTCCTTGTTCACGTTGTCTCCAAGACTTCGATTTTTTTTTCTTTTACTTCCTCAAATTTCCTGTTAAAAGCAGTCCAAACACTATTATCGCCATTTCTTTTTGCACTTTGTCCACCATTTGTTTGCTCCAGAGTCACGTTTGACTGCATGAGATTTTCATTCTGGCTGTTTGGGAACTAAATCGCACTTCACACACCATTGGAACAAAACCGTTAAATCAAAGATTTTTTATCGTTATGTTTGTGGTCTCTCACATCTTGAAAATCTGATGAGATTTTTCAAAGACTTTGGCATGTGAGCCGGCCTGTAAAGTGTGAAAATTTCAGAAATTCTATGTACAAACATGTAAATATTTATACATTTATCCTCCACATTTGGAAAATAAATCAACAACCATGTTTTATTGCGCTTGCCGAAGTCACTACATTCGGATTGAATAGAAGCAGGTTGGTGGTAAACTTGCATGGATGTATAAAGTTTCATCAGAAATTCCCAGGGTTTTTACAATTGTACAATTGGAGCCGTTAATTCCATTTTTAGCATTGCTGACGAACAACCAATACACCCCCCCCCCCACACACAAAATAACAGTTGTGACAGGAAGCTAAAATTATAGTGCCCGGGTCTAGGATCTGACACTGAGACGCGTTCGCTACTATTTGTTGATTACTATTGATTTTCTTTGATACTTCATTTAAAAATCAATAGTTGGAAGACAGAAAAACAGGCATGCTTTACACATACTTTAACATACTATTGTACACTAGAGAAGCCTTCAGTTTTGGCAGCGTGGTGGCAACCAATTAGGAGAAAAGCTCTTAACAGGTGAAAGTGGGGCGGGGTACTCACAGATCGATTCTCACTTTTTCCTCCCCAATCACAGAGAGTGGCCATAAATTAAGCTCATCAGTGTTACCGTGCAGACAGCCAGGACGCACACTGCCTCTGCTCTCCATCTCTTTGTCACTCATAAAGCTCTCACAAGCAGCACCACCACGCTTTAGCCACACGGAGGGAGAGAACGAGACCGAGACAGAAGAAAGAGAGAGGAGGCTGTGATCATATCACCTTGAGTTCATGCGTGCCCGCAGCTTCTTGGCCTTTTTCCGAGCTTTCTGCCTCTCTTCTCCCTCTTTTGCACTGTCGGAGGGCACGCTGCTGTCAGTCACAATGTCTACGATGTACTTTTTCTGAGACAGGTGTTCCTGTCAAAAAAATAAAAATAAACATTTGTAATTATATAAAGGTTGCTTTCATATTAGAACAGATTTTTTTTGATTACTGTGAAAGGTGTTACCTGAATATTACTGTGGGTAATATATAACAAGTAACAAGCATTAAAAAGTTTACATTGTTGATGTAACTTGCAATTTTAACACCTAATATACTTTTTCAAATAAGCTGATGATGACCGTTGTTGTGTTCACATTTTTAACTACATAAATTGCAGATACCGACTGAACATTCAACAAAATTATAAACTTACAAAATAAGTCCTTAAAAGTTGGCCCTGAACATAAAAATCGTTGATAAAAATCATCTCAATAAATTAAAAACCGGGCAGACCAAAGACCTGTAGTATGTTTTACAGATATGCATATTTTTATCAAAAAGCTATTCATTAAGTTGGTGCTGGAATAGTAACATTTTGGTTCTAAGCTGATGATGATGACAGAGTAAAGTAAACTGAACTAATGGATTACATTGCCTTCAAAATAAACAATGCATAATTTTTAAGAGTAATGCAATAATGTAACAATATTTATAAAAGCTAATGTTACCCAGCACAGCCTTTGAATCTGTGTGTTATTTTTGTATTATTTATATAGTATACTAATATTTTTGAATTTAGAATCACTTTTCTATTCGGGTTTCATTTTATTTTTATTTAACAAATATTTTTATGCCTTTACTAATTTTTACTTAAGCTTAGTTTTAGTAATTTTAGTACCTAAACTTTTCATTTACTTTACTTAGTTGCCAAAACAACATTTCTAATTTTCATTTTTCACCTAATAAGTATATTTTACATCAGCTTTCATTTGCAGGAAATTATTTTGAATAGTTTTACATTCAGTAACACTGCACCCACAACTTGAGGGCAGAGAGAGGGAGTATAAACCAAAGTACTAAACTAGCGAAATTAGGATAAGATGGCTTAATTAGAAAGTTGCAGGTGGTACCAGAGTGAAACCTTCCTTTAACCAGCCCATATTTAGCCAAAAATGCACATTCGATTTTCTAAAGCTCCACAGAGAGACCTCTCAGTTCAATGCCATGCGCATCCAGGACAGTCCCTACAGGACAACAGAATGATGACACACGGGTGTGTAAGAACACAGTGACAAGATAGGAGCTCAAACCTAGCACATGTCCAAAGGCTGGGCTTCAACTCCCACACTAGGATGTAAAGTGGAGCGCCTTCATTGAAAGAACAGGTGTCAAGCTCTTTGTGTGGCTTGTATAGTCGTCCAGGCCTAGGCATTGTGCTCCATAATTTCAAAGGCATCTCCTGCACTCTCTGCTGGCATTAAGGCGGCAGAAGTGCTGAGGTGGGAGAGAGGTATAGCTTTCCGTCTCTTTCTGATGATGCCGATATTTCCATGGGAAGATAGACGGACATAACTCAATTTCGGACGACGTGATGCATGTGCCAGAAAGCAATTATCCAATTACCCTGTCATCCAGCACCTTGGAGGATGGGAGCAGCGGGTGAGATAGATAAGAGTTCCCACTATGAGTCGATACTTCAGAGGCTGTATGCTAACAGAGGATGGGGGCCAAAAACCTACTTTTTTTTTTAATTCCATGTAAATAATTAGACTATTTTTTGCCATGTTGGACTAAAGCTACACTGACATTAGCGCAATTCCTCACAAAAAAATCTACTCTCTCGTCAATTGTTCAGCAATGCTTTAAACACATCTTGCACAAAAGTAACTTGCAAACCAAGCAGCTTCTCGTTGGCCAAAGCAGCAAATTTTGCAAATCTGCATGGGGAAATCTCAAACTCGCATGGTATTCCTATTTGCGTAAATTACTGTAAATGTGGCTGCACCTTAACAAACAGTGTGATTACTAGCATATCCAGCATATACACACAATAATCAGATTATTACTGAGTATTATTACTTCGTGTTCCTGTGGCTCAGTGTTAGAGCATTGCGTTAGCAGCACAAGGTTGTGGGTTCGATTCCCAGGGAACACATTAGTTGAAAAATGTTAGCCTGAATGCACTGCAAGTCGGTTTGGATAAAAGTGTCTGCTAAATGCAAAAAAAAAAAAAATAATAATAATAATAATAATAATTTTACAAGAATGACTCCTAAGCGATCGAGGTGTTTTGTTGTTGGATGTAATAATGAACATAGCAGTCGTCATTTATTCCCAGCATCTGTGCCGCTGAAGACTTATTTTCGAAGAGAATGGGCCCCCGATCTACATAAATGCGTCTATGTTCGTGGAATCATTCGTGATCCAGCTTCACCTACAGAAGACATGAGTGTAAGAGTTTTTTTTAATGAATCTTTGCAAAACGCCTTTCCTAATAATGTGCTAATTATCAAGTTTCACGATGAATGCGACTAAAGTAAACCGTCCCTCAGAGAGCAGCTCGGAAGAGAGGGGCGTGGTCAGCTAACATTTGAAGGAACATGCTACAAAACGACTTGCTCTGAAAAGAGCTGTTTTTGACAGGGTAAAAAGGTGTTTTTTTACAATACCATTGGGAAATTTTAACCAAACAGTGTTACAGACTTTTCATTAAGACCCTAAAGAATCATATCAACTTGTGCAAAATGGGAATCTGATGACCCCTTTAAATGTGCAGCAAAATAGTAGGCCAGCATTATCTTGTCAAGGTTAACATCCTTCAAATTTTGTTCCATTTCATTCTGTATTGGAGAGAAATGAACTGTAATGTTGATGTACCAGTCACGTTTCTTTCGAGTCTTGAACTCTCCTCATCTGTTTGCACAATGATGCAACAGTTAATGACCAAACATATCCTCATAAAGGTTCACAACATAATGTGGAAAACATTAAGTAAATCTTTTTTTCATCAGAAATTTTTTCTATAACTCAAAATAAAACAAGTACAGCATCTGAATAAAGATCATCTCCTGGTTTCTTCCAACAGCGTTTCACAAAGTTGAACAATAAAGTTTTAACGACCACAGCCTCGAATGCTTGACACCTGTCCTTAATGAATTACTTTGAGACAAATGTGACAAATGACCTCATGGCCCTACGTTTGAAATCTGTACATTTGCATCATATAGGGTTTCAAGTGGACAAGTTATTGTGTGTGTGCTGGACGGGGCATCCACCCCGAGTCCCTGGGGAACAGGAGTAGACCCTGCAGTCATAACCATTGCCTCCCTGTGGCCAGAGAGGCATCTGTTGAGTAATCTCTCTGAAAGGCGATCCAGTACGTCTGCCGTTCACTTAATGGGATTGTTTCTGTAACACCTCAAAGACGTGCACCATCTTGAGATTATAAAGAGCTTTTGGTTTGGAGGAGAGGGGAGCACCACAAAAAAAGATCTGTAAGGACATCAGGACTGGAGCTAAGCTCCTAATGTGTGAGTGAACCGAAGAATGGGAAACCATTATGGCTTTGACAGTTTGAGACTCAAGCCGAATTTCATTTAAGAATAGATTTTAAGAGGAAATCCTGTCATAACGCCACTGCTCTGGATCTACGCTGACAAATCAAAACTTACCTTAACTAAATTTTTATGTACACTTTTTTTAAAGGTTTCTGCAGGTTTTATGAAAGTCATTTTAAGACTTTTTAAGACCAAGTAAAGAAAATGTAAGGAATAACTTGAAGGTAACAGTACATAAATATGGTTGCAACCTCCAGCATATCTCTCTATTAATATTTTATTGATTTTACAAAAAAATGCTTAAGGCTTAAAAAGCTCTGCTCAGAAACACTAAAATATGGAAATAACTTTAACTGCATCTTCTGAAGACAGAGGGAAAAAATTATGTTCTTCCTTTTTTCTTTGCTTTTCAATTCAAATGTCCAAAAGATACTTAAATAATGATACATTTACATTTGAGAAGAAAAATGCCACAAGTCTTGATTTCGGCAAAACAGATAAAAATTTATGTTTGTTATTAAAAATACATGAATAAAGAAAAATAAACTTAATTCAAAAGGAAAACACATTTTCAAAGTCCTCTGACAGACATGTAAACCTAAACTCACTAAATTCTGTTCAACGTCTCAGAGAACTAGACTTCATTCATATCTTAACTTTGCATCTAGAGTAAATTTATCTTGATTTAAGGATGTTCAGATATTTGTATTAGAAAAACAAGACAAAAAACAGAGAAAGATCTCATTTTTTTGCAGTGCATGCAACCTTTAATGCCATGACTTTATGAATTTAAGACTTTATACTCTGATTTAAAAGCTTTTAAGTCTTTAATATGTGGAAGGGCAAATTCAGACCCCGTTTAATACAAATGTGAAATGTAGAAAGTATTTTTCATATTTAGATGACCCAAATGACTCAAGTCTGTGAGAATGTTTTGGCAGGTGGAAATAGATCGCTTTGATGAACATAAGAACATGAACTCCAAATAAAAGCAATATTAATACTGATGCTTTCCTTAGAATGACATCAAAAATTGATGCTACAGAAAGAGGACAATGTGGCATATGACGACCTATCAAATTCATGGATGGACAGGTGACGGACAGGTGTCCACTTGAACATGGTGATAATAGTATGCGTGCGAGTGGGATATAAAAAGTGAGAGAGACCAGCCCGTGGGCTTGAACACCCAAAAAACCCACAGTGCTTTCTGTGGGGCGTAATGAGAGAGCACTCAAAACATCACACCTCCGCCGCTGCTCAGGGGCTGTGATCAAGCTCTCGCTGTCACACTGATACACGTCCCCATCCTCCACTCTTTTGTGTGACACAAAAGAGCGGGTAAAAGATGGCTTTCCCCCAATGTGAAACGGACAGCTGTTTGTCATTCAGGTACAATGTAAAGACAGGAGGTATAAGGTAACGAACCAGCAACACACGAAAAAAATACATTACATTCTAACCTCAGATGCGTCATTTGACGATGTCTTTGTTGTAAAAATAAAAATAAAGTTCAGAGGACGATAAAACAACTTTGTTGTGTTAATAATAACAACAAAAAAAAAGGACTGGTTAATATACAAATATATTCATATACAACAATAATAGCATGATATTAAATGTAAAATTTAATTAAAGTAATATTTATATTGTTTTATAATCTCAAATAAAAGTATATGTTTTACAATTTCATAATGTCTTATTTTATCTTTCTAGAATATTATTTTAAAAGAATATACACACTATCACAATACAAACTGTGTGTTTAATATATAATGTGTGCGCACACTTTATTTGAATAATTTTCTAGATATACATTACATGTATTAATTTATTATTAATTTGAATAATATTCTAGAAAAAAAGGTATGCGTTTTATATATATATATATATATATATATATATATATATATATATATATATATATATATATATAAAACGCATACCTTTTTTTCTAGAATATTATTCAAATTAATAATAAATTAATACATGTAATGTTTAATAAGTGAGTATATATCTTTTCTTTTAATAATAGATTATTAAAACATATATATCCAAATATATTAAATATGCATATTAAATACGGAGATATGTATATATATATTTTAATGTTTAATTTGTGAGTAAATAATATTCTATATTCTAATATATTAAAATATTATACATGTAATATATAAAGATATGAATGTATAAGTAAAATCTAAAATATATTTGTAAATATTAAATACTGATATATTATTTTGTTATATTTAAGAAACTTTATATTACTTTTATTACAGACACAACACAAGTCTGGCCTTAAATGCAATGTCCCACATGAGCTCTTGTGTGCAAACCACCAGGCCGTGACTCCAACAAGCTGTGTGATATTTTAGCTGGAATAACCGAACGTTCAGCTGTGTTTCTGGATCTGGCGTCAAAGGTTGAGGATAAATAAAACTCTTATGTGTCAAACACAAGGGGCCTAGAGCCGCGATATATCACATTAAACCAGAACAGATGACAACCAATAAAGGATAATATAGAGTCCAAGAGGCAATCCAAGTGTCCCGCAGCCGCACTGATCCATTGCTGTTGATAATCGCTGTATTTTCAATTTAACTCAAGAGTCTTTTAAATAGCGAAATATGGCTAAATACGAGGACAGACGGAGGCTCTGGACCCGCTTCCGCTGAAAAACTATGTTGTGACCTCTGCACGGTTCAGCCAACCATCTCAGTTTTAATTAAAAATCTTTCATAACAGCAAGAATTATGGAAGTGCCGACTGGAAAATAGTTGGCGGTTGCGTGAATGAAATACTGTGCACCAAAATGAGCAGATACATAAATAAGAAGCACAGGGGCGTCCATGGCAAGACTATCCAAACAATTCCCACGGCCAGGTTTCCTTAAAAAATGGGAACAAATTCCCAAAATTGAACATTCAGACATATATTCCTTATGAGCTTCTACAGATGAAGGTATATAAGCAATGTGTTCTTTTTTTCAATAAGATCCAAAGACACGGTAATGAACTCTACAACAAATTTACAGTTCAGACACCAAGAAGTTTCCAATTGTGCTAATTTCACAGACTGTTATAGATTGTGTCGAATAAATCACAGGTAAATGGCGGTTTCCTTTTTTACGTAAACCAAATTACAGCTGTTTAAAAACGAGTTCCACATGTACGGTTAATTCAATTAAACACATCAAGCTCCAAAATCTAAACAGGCCTCATTAAGTCGGCTGCACCTGACATGTGACGCGGTTGCAAGCCATGGCGCGGTGGTTTGGCTGTGTGTTTATCACACTGTCAGGCAGAGAAATAGATGGCCGCAGACAAAGCTAATGATTTAGAGCTAGCAGTGGGGGTTTAAATATTACTTGCTGAAAAAAGGTTCGAATGAAGGAGGTCCAGGGGCCAAAGGTGCGACATATAGCACCAACAGTTGTCAGCTGTACAAAGAAGCCCAGTGTGAAAGCCAATTTCATATTGCGGTGAGAGATCCCGCATTTAACGAGCAGCGTTCAGAGGAAAGGCACTCTGTCAAACCCAGAGACAAGGCAGAGTGATCTCACCACGCACCATATACACAAACACTATTAGTGTTGATTCGGTTGTAGCCTTTTACGGTCCCACAAACTGGGGAAAATATGGGAAAGTTGGTGCTGATCCCCTCAACCTTTAAGGATATTAATATAAGGATGTGTAAAATCATAAAATGAAATGCATCCCATAAAAATGAACTTGAATGGAGTGTGTGCATACTGTTTGTGTGAGAAAAATGGGCAAGATTGAAATGATTTACATGAAATCTCTCTAAATATTAATTTAATGTTTTAAGCTTCCAATAAATTTAATGAGTGATAAATGAAAGAATTCATGTTTGTTTATAAAATCAGAAAGAAAAGTTACATTTTGTTTGCTTTATGTAATTGTATGTAGCATTTATAAGAATTGAAAAAAAAAGAACCTGACATTTTATAATTTAATAAAATCGAAGAACTGTAAATTTATAATATTTTTATTTTATAAAAAAAAATTTAATAAAAAGGAAAAAATAATCACATTCAACCCGGAATCATTGTTAATAAAATATTTACAATAAAATCAAACTAAAATGTATACCACGACAGTAATTAAGAATGAGATTTATTTGCAGAAAAAAAAAAAATTAAATTAGTTGTTTTTTCAAGTTTTATGAAGTAAATTTACATAAAAAGGTATAACGTAATGTAAATAATTAAATAATGTTACGTGTAATGTAAATGGAAAAGTTTCAATTGTTTAATTACCATGTTAAATATAAAAAAATAATAAATATTAAATTATTTGTATATTAAAATGGTTACATTTTTAAATGATTAATTATCTAACTAATTTTGCCCTTATATATTTTTTAAAAAATCTTTTTACTTTATTTTCATTAAGTACTTAAGTTCATATTTGAAAGTACATGAAATGTATACATTTTAATTTGCATTTCTATCAAAACTCTCTCCAGGTTTCTTCTGTGTGTTTTGTTTTTAGTGGGGGAGACTCACCACCTCCTCGTCGGACAGCTCTCGCCCTTGAATGCTGCTGCTGTCCCGCACTGCCTGCTGGTGCCCCTTTCCCTTAATGTGACTGAACAGGTGGACCTCAGAGGTGATCTGCAACACAAACAGAGAGGTCGGAGATCATGTGAGGCGATTCGCCAAATATAAAGCCATGGGCCTGAAACATACCAAACTAGTGCACAATACTCTTCGACATCATTCACGCCCTGACAGTTCTCAGGTATCAAGACATATGTTCCAACCCTTTAAAGCTATATATGATACCTTAATCCTGACAGACATGTGCAGAGCTGACAGACACCTCATAAAAGCCAGAAAATCAGTCAACTCTGGTGAATAATAACCAATAACTAAAATGACCAAAGAGCTGTGACAGCTCAGTTTTGAATGTATCGGCGCCCCAAGCACTGTTTTTCAACAGCTTGAATATCACCTCTTGAGTTTGTAGGGCAGCTCACCTGTACTGAAAACTCAAGAAGTGATGTGAAAGCATATAAGACTCTATTGAATGTCTCTATTATTTGTACAATGGTTCTGTTCATCATGAGAAACCGGGTGGTGTAGCTTAGCACTAAGTTCTAGTAAGCAAAGGCTGAAGCTCAAAATCACAGAAGGGCTGATCTTGAACTATCTCTACCATTAAAACATCTACTTATGTGTTCCACACAGGAACGTCATACAGATTAAATGAGGATGAGTAAATGGTAACAGAATTTTTATTTTTGGGTGAACTTTTCCAATAACCGATAAGGTTGTAGGGTTCAAACCCCAGCTTACTTGATCACTAATGTGCACTGCATCAAGAGAGTTAAAGGAATAGTGTTCCCAAAAATCATTTTATCACCTTCATATAGTTCAAAAACTGAATAGATTATGACAATTTTCATTTTTGAGGAACTTTTACGATGACCAAAAAGGTTGTGGGTTTAAACCTCAAAAAAAGTGATGTATAAACTATGCACAATTGTGCCCATGATCAAAATGTATATTAAAAAAAAAAAGTATTTTAACCCCAAAAATTACAAAGATGGTGTGAAAATCTATATAACCTGCCTAGAAAGATGTTTTCCAATAACTGAAAGGTTGTGGGTTTGAATCTCAGAAAAGGTGATGCAAGAACTAATCATGCATCACAATCATGCCCTTGATCAAATAAAAAAAAAAAAAGGTTTAGTCGATATATGAAATAGTGTCCATATAATAAAAGTCAATGAGACCCAAAACTTTTTAAGCTTTAAAAATTCAAAGTGTAATAGTCTGTACAACATGATGGGTAACAATTTTTTATTTTTTGTATATGTAAATAAATGAACTTTTCTTATAATAAAAGGTTGTGGGTTCAAATCCCAGAAAAGGTGATGCAATCACTACTGTGCCCTAGATCAAGACTGACGAGTGAACAGTTCCCCCATTATCATTTAAAAACCTTTATCACTTTCTTCTGTGAAAGAAAAAAAAAAGAACATATTCTGAAGAATGTTTCAGCTAGTTTTGTCTATACTACAAAAGTCAATGGATCCCAAAGTGCAAAAAAGGACTTAAATCTTTTTAGCATTTCATAGAAAAATGTAAGTCACACAGGTTTGAAACGACATAAAGCTGAGCATTTACACATTACTCCAAGAGAACTAAACCTAAAAGGTGCTTTGCATGAAAGTCTCCTAAGTGAAAACCTGTACTAGAATTAAACAGAAAAGTTTTTTCCTCCAGCAGGTGAGGACAACAGTCTCTAGATGCTTGTGTTGTTTGTCTCCTTTGAGTCCTGGAGTCGAGCCCACACAGGACAGTCTGTGTATAATGTCATTAACTAGAGTGCTTCCCGCTGACCTATAGATGATCTCTGGTGTCAGAGCCTGGCCAAGGTCATCTGACATTTTTAACAAGATTTCATTCTCCCCAGCGCTTAATCTGATGTCAGTTTGAAGCTCCAAGGTGTCTGGCCCCAGTTGCAGTAAAAGCAGGGCGCGTCAGAGATAAATGCAGCCACTCAAAGATTTGTTGCCCGTCCCTTGAAAAGCATAATCCCACCCAGCTATTAATCTTCGCCCAGAGTTCATGTTTAATTAATGCAGTTAAATTCTCATTTACATGCATTCTCTATGAATGCAAAAAAATACTGTCCATCCTTGTAGGAATCTTTGCACTCATTGTCTGGAGCGGCTCAAATGTTCCCGATCTTGGACTGGGACAGTATTCCTAGTTGTCCTAACGCCGATGGCCCTGAATGCATTAATACCATTTAAAGAGATCAGAGAGAATCCCATCCCATAACGCAGTACCTACCACAACGTTACAGAGTGAGCACTGCTTCTTCCGTTCATAAGGGGTGAGTTTGGGGGCATAGTCCGTGTTGGCGTGTCTTCCGCTGCTCAGCTCAGCGGCCTTTTCTTTCCTCTGCTCCATCTGCTCCATGTGTCTACGGCTGCTCTCATCATGCTGAACATTTTGACAGACAACTTTGATTTAGTTTTAGTCTCGTTTTACTTAATTTGTTGTATTGCTTTCTTCAAACCCACAAATATCGTTTTGTCCAAGTTACAGTATTTTTCGAAAAAGGCGGATGGAGTCATAAGATTACGAATGATAGTTTACCTTCATCTGGATTTTCTTCTGGAGTTCCTCCATGGCTTCCTGCTGAGCCGCACTGAGAGCAGCCAAACGCTCCTCACGGTCCCTACGGTGTGTAAAGCACAGAAAAAAACAACAACAACAACATTCAGAAAGAACATGCAAAAAGACAACACATAGAGCCCATATAGATCTCAAAGTTGTCAATCTATAAAAGGTTTATGTGACATTTAAACTATTATCAAATAGTCCAAGAATTCAAAGTTTTAAGTCTTTTACTTCTTATGTTACAGTTTTAGTGCAAGAAATGATATTACCGTTCAAAACTATGCGGTCAGTAAATATTTCCTAACGTTTTTGTTCTAATGCTCACCAAGGCTGCATTCATTTGATCAAAAATAAAGTTAAAATAGGAATATAGTGAAATATTATTACAATTTATTATTATCGATGTTGAAAGCAGTTGGGCAGCATCACATTTTTGTGAATTTATTTTTCAAGGATTCTTTCATGAATAGAAAGTTTAAAAGAGCAGCACTTAATTGAGATAGAAATCTTTTGTATCATACACGTAAAGCTCCTTTCCTGAATAAAAGTATTAAAGGTGCTCTAAGCGATGCCGGGAGTCGTAACTTCTTGTGACGTTCAAACTGTTGCCAAACAAAACAGAGGCTAGCTAGACCCTCCCTCCACATCCGTGCACTAACCCCCCAAACCCCACCCCCAAATCTTTCTTGTCAGTTATTGGCTGGAACAGTTTGTTTTGTTTTGTGGTGCGGGTGAGCCCAGTTTGTTTTTCTTGTTGTTTGTGGAGCCTGTGGTGACAAGCAGCTAGCGGATAGTGAGGAGATGTTTGCTGGATGTGACAAAAAATGTTTTGGCCTAAAAAATGTGTGACATCACTTAGAGCACCTTTAACTCTATCCAAATCTATCGTACTGACTCCAACCTTTTGAAAGGTATTGTATATTTTGGGTAAGGGTTACACAAAAACCTTCCCCTAAATCAGGCAGTTCTTTGCACTGGTCCTTTCTGTCCTTGTGTTTAGCTGAATCAGGATTCTGGTCTGTTTTGCAGGAAGTGATGCAGACCTTGCTCTCTCTCGCGCTGCGTCTTCCCTCGCCCTCTCCTTCTCCTGCCGCTGTTGTTCAATTCTGGCCTCTTGTTCCCGTCTCTTTATCAGAAGCTCCTCCACCCGCGCCTGCCGCTCCGCCTCCAAGGCCCGCTTACGCTCCTGAAAAAGCGATTAATCATACAGTTACACATTTAGCCAATTAAACAAATCAATAAAAAAAAAAACAACCAAGCTATACCTGAACAGCTTCATCCCTCGCTTGCTTTTCTTCCTGTCTCCGCTGACGTTCCTCCTGCAGCTCATTAAGCCGTTGTTCGTATTCGTTTAGTTTTGCCAGAACATCGTGTCTCTTGTTCTGGGCTTCCAGAGTGTTGATGAACGCGATCTCATTCACCTACACAGATCAAAAACAGAAAAATATTCTTAGCACAGAGCTTTCCTAATAAAAAATAAACCCCGTTTGAACATTTTCTGAGGAGAACGTTCAAGTTTGTAGCCTCGTAAGTTAACCTTGGCCTCCTCTTCCTGTGCTTTCTTCACGATGGCCTGGAGTTGAATCTCTCGCTTGAATTCAGCATGAAGCAGCTTCTCCTCCATCATCTTCCTCCTCTGATCCAACAGCTCCTCCTTCCACTTCCTCACCTCCTTTTCCTGAGACAGAAAGAGACATGCACAAAGATCAAATCCCGAAAAAAATTGTCTGCAGAAGTCAGAATTGTCAGGGGTGTGAATAACATGTGTTAGTGGTCCACTTCAAGTGTGGATATATAAAATACTCAATATTGTCTTAGATCTTACTTCTCCGACAAGAATGGAGTAGAACAAAAACAATCAATCAAATCTTCTACAGAGCCACCAACATCAGATTTATGAGTCTGACCAGGAGTGAATGACCCTGAATGGCTAAAATGGCTGTTAAGTGATTCTTTCAACATCTATGTGAAAAGGATTTTCCTTGTGGCCGAAGTGAAATGAGCTGTGTCTACAGGTGTTTAAGGGAAAACATACCCTTTCCAAAAGTTTCTGCAGCTTGTGGGTCTTTTCCTCTCTCAGTTTGTCTCGGAGCTGCTGGGCTTTAAGTTGTTTCTCTTCATGTTTTTTCTTTGACTCTGCAATGGTTCTGATAACAAACACCAAAGCCCATTGTCAATACATTTTTAATCGATTTACATGATATGCAGATTAATTGATCAAAATTAAAGTATCAAGTGTTTAAGTATACATTCACTTATGAATGCCCTCAAATGAAGATCATTCAAAAGCATTATAGTGGCAGATGAAAGCATTACAATAGTCATTACAAAATTAGTGGGATGCTAAAATCAAACTAAATGATTTGAATGAAAATGCGCATAATGAATTTTAATACAATACAAATTAAATTGACAACACTAAGAATAATGTTTATACATTTGTGTTTGTGCACATTAGCGGTTTCCATCCATCTATTTTTATGCGCATTTTGGATTATCGCATAAAAAAAAAAGATGGATGGAAACTCCAAGATGCGCATAAATTCTAAAAAATAAGCATTAGAAAAATCATAATAAATTATGTGCACAACTGAGTAGGATAAACTTTTTATCCGATAAGAAAACATGTGCATAAACTACGATGGAAACACATTTACCAAATAAATTCCAGTTTTGTTAAATTCGCATCTTTGGATGGAAACATAGCTAGTTTAACCAGCATTAAGATATATTATAAAGTGTAGGATCACAGTTGTATGGAAATCCATTTCGGCCACAAAATTAAATAATAATAATAATAATAATTATAATAATAAAAAGAGACTTTATATCTCACAATGCTGACTTTATTTCTAACAAACCAAGATCTGAGTTAACATCTCAGAATTTAGGTTTTTTTCCCTCACGACTGTGAATTTATGGCAATGTTCGGACTTTTTTTATTTTTTATAGCGAGTTAACATTTCGTAATTCAGAGAAAGAAGTCAAAACTGCGAGATGAAAACTCACAATTCACAATTCCATGGAAGCCAATTTCCTCCATGAAAAAAAGAGTTTATTTCTTGGAATTCCTAATTCTGAGTTAATGTCACACTTTTTTTCCCCCGTAGAATCGAAGTTACTTTCTCACAATTCTGAGTTTTGAGTCAACGCCTCTTTCTTTCTTCTTAGAATATCACGTAATTTTGAGAGGAAAAAAAAAAAAGTCAGGATTGCAACAAACTCAGTCAAGAGAAATAAAGTCAGAGCTATGAGACAAAGTTGCAAAGTTTTTTTTCCCTGGCAGAAACTGGATCCATACAATGTCTAATTTCATTAGTACTGTATCACACAATGATGTGAATTTAGGGACAAGACAAACTGTTTTCCTTTACAATAGAAAACAGGCCAAATTTGATAAAATTGTTTAACAAACTTTTTGCAATTCTGTTTGGATAAATATTAATTAATGGTAATATTACCATTCCAAGGACAATCTTTTCTTTGCAAAATTCTGTAACATTACTCTGTATGTAAGGGGAATATGTGACTTTGTTACCGTTTGCGTGAAGGAGAGGACAGCTTCTCGTGCATGTGAATGCCATGTCCCGGCGGGCGGGCCGGCTCCTCCTCCACTATGTCACCCCAGGAGGTGCTCTGACGCCAGGGCTCTCGAGCTGTCAGAAAACCAAGTGATGTGATATAGCACATTTACAAGACCTGTTAGACCGATATCACACTAGTAATTTTGAGATCATCAGCATCTATTTCTGAGTGATGCTTTTAATGCAATTTGAGTAAATGCAATTTCTAGCATATTCAGAATCCTTCAAAAAATAACAAAATATGACAGCAAGAAAAAGTAGAGGTTGCTATTTTACATGAATAAAAAAAATAAAGGTAAAAAAACAATAGGTAATCTAGGCTAAATCAAAGTTTAAACATTAGAAGTAGCGGTCGACCGATATTGTTTATTTGATAGCCGATGCCGATATTTTGGAAAGCAGTGATTGCAGTAGTATCATTTTTGGGGAGTACTCATGACTTTACTCAAGTACATTTGAGAGGCAAATATTGTACTCTTTATTCTGCTGCATTTCTATCCATAACCGTAAGTACCCATTACATTACTAATCTCGGAAACCCTCAATTTGTTGTTTCCCTCTCAAACGTGATTGGATTGTGCAGGCGCCACTGATTGGGACAGCCTATCAGCAATCACATTCAGCTTTCCACCAAAGACTTCATGACATTTGATTGAATTGAAGTACAGTACACACACACACACACACAGAGAGAGAGAGCGTTATCACACAGAGGGCCCTATTTTAACGATCTAAATGTAAAGTGTAAAGTGCACGGCGCAGGTGCACTTAAAAAAAAAAATCCACTTTTGCTATTTTAACGACGGAATAACGCATTTTTGGAATGGGTTGTCCCTATTCTCTTAAGTAAATGGGCGAAACGTTCATCTACCATTCCCTTTAAGAGCGAGATGCGCTTGCGTCATGGTGGAATTTGTGGGCGGAAAAGCTGAATACTTCAAGCGAAGAAACCAATCTGCTAGTGCGCAAAGTTAAAGCGCGAGCAGATCATCTACGGGACAAGCAGGAATCCACCAAAGCTTCCCGAGGTAAAGAAGGCATGGGATGAAGTAGCAGTGCATGCTTTCAAATAGCTCCGCGCGATAAGTCAGTTAATATATTTATGTGTCTGTAATGGCACGATTGTTCAATTAATTAGCCAATTTCATTGATCATTATAAGTAGTAATAGGCTGAATTGCAAACAGGTAGCTTAATTCTAATACACCCAATGATTATCCATCATTACATTTTTATATTTATGTAGCCTACACAATAATATTCTTACCCGCCCAGAGGTGCATTTTCTACAAACGCGCTCTTTAAATAACAAAAGAATATTTTTGACATTTACTTTAGACTACGTTTGAGTTGGTCTATGGCGCAGTCTATTTTCAGCTCCTTAAAATAGCAATGCGCCAGCAACGCACCTGAACACACCTCTTTTTATACCAGCAAATATAACACAAATGAGCGCAAATGCATTTGCTAATTAAACTACGTGGCGCTGGATGGGTAAATGCGAACGGTGCCGGACTGAAACTAGCAAACACACTTACGCTGCGCCTTGCATCGCGCCGGGTGTATTATAGGGCCCATAGATTATGTGTGTGAGAATGGTGTTATTCAGCTGAAAGTATTTTCTCCTGCCTTTGCCTGTATGTCAATGTGAGAGAAAGGGGCTTAATACTGTCACATCAGCTGAATTTTTGTTTTTCCTTCTTTGTACACTGACCTAAACACAGCTGATTTTCTTTAATCATTATTTTCTCTTCTATGCTGCATGTATAACACGGTCAGGTTCAGAGGCGTGTCAGAACATTGCTATATTTCCTTCTTTGCTGGTTTAGGTTTATTGATTTGATTGATGAAAAAACAGAGAAACTCACATGTACACAAAATTTTTAGCTCAATTTTTATTTATTTGAAAAATATGATACCCAGTGCACACAAACCTTCCATAATACTGAGTGCCCTGTTGGTTAGCGTTTACTTTTTTTTATATATTATAATTTTATAAAATATTTATTTATTTGTGAAAAATACTGTCATCTAAAGTATGTTTCTTTTACACATTTATTTTTTAATCCATTGTCAAATGATTACAAATTTCTTAAATATTAATAATAATAATTTAAAAACATTATATCAGCTTTATATTGGCTATCGACCCCGAGGGGGCTTTCCCAGATTTCAGCATTGGCTGTCAAAAAACACATATTAGTCGACCAATATTTCCAATATAACCAATATAAATTTTACAACGGATAAAAAAATAAAAAATAAAAATAATAATTATAAAAGAGGGAAAATGTGAGCACTGTGTGCCTCAGCGCCGTCAAAATAAAAGTCCCGCCTTGAACACATTGGCCAAGCAGAAAAACATCAGACGATGCAGATATTTGAAAACTGCCAAATATCACCATGGCGATATATCGGTCGACCACTAATTAGAAGGCAAATTTACCAGAAAAAAAAATTGTGCAAAATAAATATTCATTTCATTCCATTTCAATTTCCATCATTAAATGAACAGAACTACCTTATAGACTTATACATACAGTTAGCAATGTATATGTTATTCGCATCATTACCGTCATAATCAGCTAGCATCTCGCTCCAGTCTAAACTCAAGCCACAACTGCCACTCCCGATACTTGCCTTTAAGAGAGCAAAATAAAAATGACACCAAATTCAGAAACACACATAAAAGAGCCAAGAAGATTGATGTTGTTATAATTACATCAGTCATATAAACCACTAGGGTTAACTTACAGAGAAGTCGCTCTCGTTGTCGGTCTCCAGTTCGTTGTTCTCTGCTTGGATCTCTCGAGTCAGCTGTTCCTCCTCTGCGATGGCACTTGCGATTGCCTCTTCGTTAGCTTTTTCCAGGCGGTCGGCCAGCTCTTCCTTCTTAGCCAAAACTTCAGCCATGGATTGCGGCTGACAACAGGCACAAAACACTCACACTCAGTCACTGAAGTCACCACAAAAAGTGCCATATAGTGCTAAGTTCACCACACTAGGCTTTTGAGTTCATGCCCAGGCAACACAACTTCAATTAGGTCATGGTGCAATCATTTCAGCATTTCAGCTGAAATTAGGCTAGACTCAGATTTCTGTAACGCAACCAAATTTTAAATGTTTGCTGAAAGCCTGCACACCACAAAACTTTACAAATGCAAACGATGTTGTAAGAAACTGAACAGAGATAAAATGAAATCATAATAATGGCACATGCCATAAACATAATCAATCACAAAAACCACGCATGGGGAAGCATAACGAAATCATGCAGCACAACCACAATAAGGACGGGGAGATGGGAAGGAGTTCTTATTTGTTATGATAGAACAAATTTAATCAATAAGGTATGACAGGCCATGTTGTGTTGTGAATATAGGATTAAAAGACGTTATTAGCTATTTTATTGCTCTCTACTTGCTCTCAATTGGCAAAAGGGGCTAATTTGGAATGTTTAGCAAAACAATTGTGTTGCACATATCAAAGAAATAAGCTAATAATATGACAATATAATCATGTAAATAAATATAAGTTTATCTATATAAAAGTATATAATACATGCATGTATATAATTGTGTAGATTCATGTAAATAATTTAAAAATATAATAATTCATAAATGTATTTGCTTTATTAATTATAACTAAATTTATATAAATATATTACTTGGATGCAGGATGAAAATTGAAAAGAACTTTAATTATTGTTGATATATTAAAATACTCTTATCGAAATAAAAATGCTACCCCCACCCACCCACCAAATACAGTTGTTTTTACAAGACTTAAAAGACCTTCACAAAATAAAACTAATACAATATTACGATCTCTTTAAGATGGCCGAAAACCCCGTGCAGCCTGTTTTGCAAAATGCCATCAGGTGACTCTAGTGTTCTGGAGAATAGTTACCTGTAGGCAGAAGGGGTTTATTCCAATTTTAGGGTGGTAACAAAAGGGGGATTTGTTGAGGGGCACATTTTTGCTAATACATTCCTTCCACGGGTGCACCTGTGAGTCTTCATGCCTCGTGATGACTGCTAAATTGCCAAAATATTTTGGAAAAAGTATCCTACCCACTGCCATCAGAGGCCACAACACTTGACCCCCGCTTTCAGAACCTGACGAGTGAACAGTATGCAGAGTGCCAATTTCAGACAGTCTTGGGAGAGGATGGAGACGCCCGGAGCTGCACTGAGGTCCGTGTCAGAAGTCATGCTAACGAGCATAATAAGAGCTGGATTTCTCTCAACAGCACGCCTGCTGGTCTTAGACCTGGAGTCTAAACATAGCTGGGCTTATCTGACCCGCCCAGAGAGGTGGTGTCTGGGCCTCGGAAGCAATGATTCCGGATTCCGACTCGGCTGAGATTGTGCTTCTGTCTGGGCGTTTAAACCTCATCCATCTCCATTGTTCCAGACTGGGTTTTGTACAGAGGCCAACACCCGTTGAGTAATGGGAGCCGGTAGCTCACAGAAAATGCTATGGGTCTAGCCTTAATTAAACCCTTGGAGGTTTCTCTTATAAGAGTGAGACAGGACATAAGCAGAATGCCAAAACAGGAGTCACCATCTCACTCCTACAGCCATACCATTTGAAGAAAAGCCATTTGGCCAACATCTGTAGTTCAAGTAGTTAAACCAATAAATAGACTTGAATTTCAAGTAAAAAATTATTAAAAGCATAACATTTTGCAGCTAGTTGGTTGCACCAGGAACAGCCCCTTTTGCTGGAAAAGGGGCATGTGTATTGGTATCTTTGAATGTAGCAAGATTATGGGAGGTCAAGGCTCAAAGGGAGGTCAAGGTCAATGACAGCCCATGGGTAGGGTTGTCTGACTGGTGCAGGGGACACTTGACGAGCCTAAAATAAAAACTTGAGCAACTGTGGCAACTCTATAAACACTGGGCCTTCCTGTTCTCTACTCGCAGTGATACTAGTTCACCCCTGTCAGCACGCACATACATATACTAGCTGAGAAAAAGGAGGAGGGAGGGGGGTAATCCTGCCTCGCCTGGAGGTTTTTGGGATTGACTTTGTTTAGGCGGCATTCCTGACCCTGGCCTGTTTCTCTCAGCACTCACAGTGGAAAGTTCTGTGGGGTCCAGCATGCTCTCCAGTGTCATCGCTGCCAGGGGAACGTAGATCGCGGTCTCCACTTTTTCCGATGGTGCCGCGACCTTCCACTCCAACCCCTCCATCCCCTGCTCTTCTTTGGCTTGCCCAGTACCCTCCTGCTCTGTTTGGGAAAGGGTTACAGAAGGAGGACCTGGATCGGAATCCAAAACCGAGCACTGGGCCTGCGAAAGCAGAGAGGTAGGGAGAGGCGTGGGGTCAGAGGTGGGGGGTGGCGTGTCCTCAGAGGGGGTGCTGAAACTCTGCCCTGGCTCTTCATTATTTTCAGCTGGGGGCTGTGCAATATACACACAGATGGACACACAAATATGAACACAAACATGCATGTCACAGCACTAACTGCCGCATCTGTATGACAGACTATTTGGTAGATACGAGAGCAGCAAGAAAACGAACAGAACTAAAGAAACACAGCATGCTAAATAATTACACAATATCATGCATTTCAAAACAAACATGTAGCATACCAAGAACTGTTCAATCAAAAACCACAAACATGCAAACAAGTCATTTTGAATCACCACAGTCTCAACTTCATTCTCTGTTCTAAAACCTTGTAAGCTTGCATACAGAGGCACCATTTCAAGACAAGGCTCTGGATGTGAAGGCTGTTCCATAAGGTAGGCAACTTCATTTTGTTGCTTCCAAGACAATACCACATTGCAATGTAAAAAGCTAAGTGAAAAAAACTATTTTTGAGAGATGCTGCCATCACAGAGCGTTCCAAATCAGTCGCAGGTGCCTATGCAGGAAGTAGATAGTATGGCATCTCACTAGATTTTGCAACAGAGCTATTGGCTATTAGGTATTGTCCAAATGTAATCTAAGACATTATATCATCAATATTTAATAAACCTCATTAAATCTGATAAACATGTACAAAATCGATGCTTGAACACTTGATACTGCCCTGTCTGGACAGTGTATCTTTGTACACAGTGTGACAAAAACAAAAACATTCTGATGTTACAGAGTCTTCATATCTATGCCTGAGCCCTGAATAATTAATGAAGGAAGGCTGGCTGACGTCAGTACCTCGATGACGGAGGTCTTTTCCACCTCTTGGCTCTGCTCTTGGGGTATGGGTTGCTCTTGCTCCTTCACCTCTTGAGACTTTTCCTGGGGTGAGGGCTGGATGTTCTGGTTCTCCTTGTCACTGTCATCTTTGGGGCTTACATGTGCCAGAACGGGGCTTACCTTGGCCACCATGGTGTTGGAGCGTGGCCTCATGGAGCGGCCACGATGCACAGTCTCCCAGCCCTCTGCATCTTTCTTTGCTAAGGATTGATGGACATAGATATATACATAACCACAGAAATGCTTAAACATCTAGTTCTGAAAACAAATGACTGTCAATACAGAAGATCCATTCACCTGGTTTTTCAGCAGGGATGTTGACACTTGGGCTGGGAACAGGAAGGGACTGGGAACACTTGACTCGGTCCGCCCAGCTTGGTCCAGTATGGGAGAGACGTGCCACAGCCAGAGTGGGAGGGGGACCCCTGTAAACACACACAAACCATTTAAACCAGATATCTCAGATTCAAATGCCCAAGTGTAAAGTAGCCAGGTGGTGTTCTTCATCAACAGTTGCACAATTACAACAGATACAAATGTTTTACAGTCTTTACTGTTAAATCGTCCCCTTCTATGGGTAGTCATCACAAACGCTCTTGCTATGCATCATTGCACAGGGCATCCTCAAACACTGCAAGATAAAATGGAAACTTCAAAACGAGGGCCCTCCATCTTGATCAATATCCATTTCCTGCAGCATCCAATTACAGCGTAATACAGACATGGATGCCCGTGCTTCAGCAGTCTTTAACCACACTTAGATCTGCACCCCCAACAGTCTCAAGCACAGGCCTGAAGAGAACCCGGCAAAAATCGCATTAAACAAAACGGTTAGGCTGTTGCGGATCGATTACTCTTTTCCTCCCAGCCTTTGCCAGACAGGCGTAGTCTTTCCGGTCTCGTAGCGAGGCCAAGATATGTATTATATCTGCCATTGATTTCTTCATCTGAGCATTCAGTGGCATTTCAAATCGCATTATCAATTGTCTTCCTTTCACACTATCAGCTTAAAAACAACAACAACAACAACAACAACTAATGCAGGGAGCCTCAAGTCTTGCTCCTCTGTTAGGAGTTGAGAGTCGCCACAGTTAGCCAACAGAGACACCAGTGTCAATTAGCATGCTGTGGGCAAGGATAAGGGGGTTCAAGCCAGATTCAAGCAGATATATATCCGACTATATGTGAAATTGTGAGTATACTTTGGGGAAAAAAAAAAAAATAGATGATCCAAGGAACGGCATATTTGTTACATTTTCCAAACAATAAAGTATATCAGTTTTTGCTTTGCAATAGCAAATGATATAATATACTGAATATAGTTCCTATACATTAGTGGTAATTTCGTTAACGAAAACTATGACGAAAAATGTTCGTCAACTAGTTTTTTCCTGATGAAAAAGAGACTATGACGAGATGATAAGGTAATTTATCGATAACTGAGACTAAATGAACATGCAATATCTGTTGTACAAGACTATTACGCGCCTGTTCATGTTTCCGGTTGCCAGATATCTAGAGATCAAATCCTCCATTCAGAGCTTTTCTGTTCTGATTTATGCAATCAGGCAACCATTCACAAATACTCTCTCTGCAGAGGTGCCATGATCTGAAAACACCGATATACAGTATTGTACAAGTAAAACTTTACAAGTATTGTAAAGATCTCCATTTGAGGTATACTGCTTAAACCAAAGTGTCACTCAGCCACTCTGTGTTCTGTAATGGATCTCAACTGTATTGTTTTTGATATTGGTAACGTTACTTATGCAACCTCTGTGCAGCCTTTTAGCCATTGTTTTAAAAGAGAAGTATAAATGCTATTAGGAATTTCTCTGTTATAATATTTGAGAATAGTGGTAGACCGATATATCGCCGATGTCGATATTGGCTGATGTGTTCGAGGTGGGACTTTTATTTTGATGGCACTGAGAGTGGCAGTGCCTGAGCACACACAGTGCTCACGTTCTCTCTTGTTTGTCGTCGTCATTAACAGTTGTGTCTAACATGGATAGAAGTCTGTCTAATAATCAGATAGAATGATTAAACAAAGAAATTAATGTATACAGAAAGTATTATAATGATTGCTTTTATAATATTATTAATAATAGAAAGGCAAACACTATAACACTATAAGTAAATAAGTGTGCATTTTTATCCAGCATGATCACATGTTCTCTGCATGATGGTCAGTCCGTGTGAGTTGAATGCTTTAAACTATAAACTCGTGATTTCAGATTTATACTGCGCCTTATGCATTTGCACATATACTATCATATTCATGTCATTTTCACTGTGTGCTGTATGTAAAATGAGAGTTATCCTGGCTTTATTTAAAAAATATGATTTCCAGTGCACACAAACTTCCCAGAGTGCCCTGTTGGTTACAGTGATTACTTTCTTTTAAATTTATTTATTTGTGAAAAATACTGTCATCTAAAGTATAAGCATGTTTCTTTTACACATTTATTTTTTAATCCGTTGTCAAATGATTTCAAATTTCTTAAATATTAATAATAATAATTTTTTAAAAATCATATCGGCTTTATATCAGCCCCCCTGCTTTCCAAAATATCGGCAGTCAAAAAACACATATCGGTCGACCACTATTTGAGAGTAGGTTTTTGTTACACTAGTTTTCATAATGTGAAAGACAGGGCGAGTGTACAGTATATCTGAAGTCTTTGGTATTTATTTAGCCTCTAATTGATATCCTGTTTTAAATCTGTACACTAACGTTAGATCAGGTATAATATTCAATATTCTATTTATTTGTGCTTACTGATGAAACAGCAACTTATATTATATCTTTCATCATTTAACCATTATACAGTAAGACGAAAATATGATGAAAATCAGTAAGTTTCCACTGACTAAAACTTGACTAAAACTAAAACAGGACAAGTTGAACTAAATATGATACAAACTTCTAAATAGCTGACAAAATGAACACTACTATACAGTAATTTTTCCTAAATATCACATTATTAGCTGTATTTTTTCACAACCGGTATCTACTGGTCCAGATCAGAATTATTGTTTTAGACACTTAATATATTTTACGACAGCAGAGAATATGGATGAAATATACGTTTTCATTTAACAGCTTTTTTCTTTTTCTTTTTTTAACTTCCCAGAATACTTTATAGGTGAAACAGTTATAAAATATTTCCTTTACAACATTACAAATCAAATAAAGAGTTCATAATTTTCACAGTGATCATTTCTTATAATATATGGTACATGAAAACTAAAATGCATGATTTCCCCTATAGTGGACACATATCTTTAGGAAATAGCCATAAAAGATTTATAGATTTTTTTTCCACCCCCAAAGACTGAAAACAATTATGAAACAAAATCCTGAAACAGTTGTCATAATTCACAACAATCTCTATAAAAAAGTATTGAGTAATGTAAAAGCAATAAACATTCATAAAAACATTTGACTTTATGCAAACACACACACACACACACACACATACACATATATTATATTATTTTTTTGTGATTAGTTGCCATGGCATATGGTACCAAGTGGTTAGAGTGGATAACAAGAATATTGGAGAAAAAAGTACTTGTGAGTATTTGAGGGAATTGTTTTTGAGTGATCCTGGGTGTGATGGATGTAACTTGATTGGCCTACCCAAAATTGAGGGCACGGCGAACGCCAGGTGATGGAACAATACGGTCTGACGAGGGGCTGGACATTACATGTCTCCCTGGTGACATCTTTCGAACTTCCCAAGTTAAAGAAGTGGGCCTGCAGGAACAGAATAAAACAGTCAAAGAAAGGTATCGATTCAGAACAGAACCCAAACGTATAAAAATCTACTTCACAAAAATATTTAATAAACAGATGCTAGGACCAGGGCAGGCTTACATGCTTCTAAAGGACACACATTCAACTGCTGTAGAAATGTAGAGCTTTTTAAAGAGTACTTTACAGTTTGACACACAACTTAAAAGCTCTTGCTCTTATACCATAATCAATGTACTATTGTTGTGGTCACTTACTCATTACATAAAGGGGTGAGGCAGTGAAACAGTGAATCAACACAAACTGGTCATTGATCAGGCTGAAAGCAGGGTTTGTGAACATGTTGAGAGTATGTGTGTGTGTGTGTTTATGTATATATATATATATATATATATATATATATATATATATATATATATATGTGTGTGTGTGTGTGTGTATTGTAATAATCATGACAGGCGCTGGTGTTTGTCTGTGATTTATACAGTTGAGTACACAAGCCTACATATCCATTGCAGAATATGCAAAATGTTCCTCACTTTAACGAAATAAGAAAATTGCATGTTATTTTTTAAGTATGGTCTTGAATAAGCCATTAAACATAACAGATGTTTATATATATTCCACAAGACAAAATAACTGAATTTGTAAAAATGAATCATTCAAAAGTTTTACATCTTAATACAATCATTTCCAGAATGATTCTTGAATGTTTTTATGTTTTGTGATAGTTGTTCATGAGTCCCTTTTATGTCTTGAACAGTTCAACTGCGTGCTGTTCTTCAGAAATATGCTCCAGGTCCTGCACATTCTTTGGTTTTCCAGCATCTTCTGCATATCTGAACTCTTTCCAACAATGACTATGATTTTTAGATCCATCTTTTCAAACTAAGGACAAATAAGGGACTCATCCATAATTACAAAAGGAGAAAACATTTACTGATGCTCAAGAAGGCAACACGATGCATTAAGAGCCGGGGGTTGTAAACCTTTGAACAGGATGGTGATGTGTAAATATTCTTTTCTTTTCTCTCATTTAGTACTGCACTTCAGAAGCTACAAAATAAATACATACATGTTTTCCAGAAGACAAAATGAGGACAATTTACCCTGATCATCCAATTAATTCAGTTTATGCATAGGCTCTTAATGCATAGTGTTGCCTTCTTGAGCATTAGTAAATGTTTTCACCTTTTGTGAGTTCAAGTGCAGAAGATGCTGGAAAACCAAAGAATGTGCAGGACCTGGAAGATATTTCTAAAAAAAAAATACACAGAAAGACACTGTTCTAATATTTAAGGGTATGTAAACTTTTGTACGGGGTAATTTTTTATAAATTCAGTTATTATTTTGTCTTGTGGAGTATATATATATATATATATATATATATATATATATATATATATATATATATATATATATATATATATATATATATATATATATATATATATATATATATATATATATATATATATATATAAACATCCGTTATGTGAAATAGCTTATTCAAGACAGTAATAAATAAAATAAATAGCATGTAATTTCCATGATCACTCTTGTTTTATGAACATTTTGCATATTCCACAAGGGGTATGTAAACTTATGAGCAAAACTGTATATGTACATGTATATTTATACACACACACACACACACACACACACACACACACATATATATATATATATATATACACATACATATACACACACGCACGCACGCACGCACGCACACACACAAGCATACCCACATACATACATGTACATATATATATATATATATATATATATATATATATATATATATATATATATATATATATATATGTAAAATTACATTTATATATATATATTAGAGTTGTTCCAATTCCGATACTAATATCGGAAATATCACCGATACCACAACAAATTCTGGCATCGGCGAGTACATGAACCCATATACCGATCCGATACCATTTTCTTAAACACGACCTAATTATGTCCGCTAGCTTTGCCTAACTGCTGCACGGTTCTTCTTCGCTGCTCAGAATACATTGCAAACACAGGAAGTTGTGCTGTGTTGCCACAAGCAACCCCTGTTTAGAGCAGCGAAGAAGAAATGAAAACGCGTTAGCAGCACTGATCTATATATGACTGGATCGCTCATCGCTTTCTAAACTCCCAACAGACACTTCTATATTGTAGATCAGTGGTGAGCAGTATGTCTGCTGTTTAGCAGTATTTCAGACTGGACCAACCAGAGAGTAAAATGCTGAAAATTGAAAAATGTGATGATACCAGCGTCTCTGTGGTACCGGTAGGAAGTTACCGACTCCAGAGTATATTCGGGACCCGCAGCTGCGTTCAGTCGCTTCCGTGTTAGTCTAAGCGCAGGGCTCCAGACTGTAGCCGAATATATACTAGTGTTTGTGAATATTAAACTGTAAAATACTATTTAAATATTACTCCTGCAAATTCTACATCTCTGTGAGTGACGGGCGCAGATGCTTGGGAGCTCGCTGTTTTGTAGTCTCTGACGTGCGTCACTATATGAGGACACGAATGCCTAAACTGTCACTTCATGAGAATTACCGTTTCATTTGAGAAAGCTGTCATATCATAAACACAGACACTCAAAGATCTTCATGGCAACCCATCGAAATAAATGTTCGGTTTAACGTGAGTAAATTGACAATATATTAAGCTACTGTTGTAGCCTACAGTAGATTTAGCTCTGTCTCTATGTAGTAATAATAATACGTCTCTACTTATTTGTTGCAGTTTTTTTATACAGTTATATTGTAAAATTAAAATATCTTTTTTAGTTTGCGGTGTTAGATTTTTGGCTGCATTTGAAGTTCTTTTTCGCTTAAGAAAATAAATAATATTACTGTAAAATTCATGTCAGATAATAAAAAATATTGTAATAAATACAGTAGTTCACCATGTATTTGTTCATGTTTTATTAAGGGATAAGTCTGGAGCACACCATAAAATAATTCTAGCAATTTACACAGGGCTAGTAGTATATACAGATACACACCCAGGTATCGGATCAGTACTCGGTATCGGCCGATACCCTGAGCCGGTAATCGGTATCGGGAAGAGAAAAAGGGTATCGGAACATCTCTAACATATAAATCAAAATCACACAGATCTTATAATTTAACTTGCTTTATAAAAAAAAACAGCAAAAGACAATGGCATGTCCCCATCTCAGATAGCAAGCACATTATCACCTGTTCTGAGCATCAGTTTTTTCCAGCTTCTCCTGTAGTTGGATCCAGTCAATTAAAGCTTTGAAGTCACGGACGTAGTTATCCAACATCATCAGGACCTCCTGGGGGAAGGGGGGGGGCATGTGTGCTGTCAGTTGTGAAAGCCTCAATGAGATAAGGGTTACATGCAACTCTGATATTTGCTTAAGCACCGACCAACTATCAAAACTCACAGCCTTCTTGACCGAAAAGGATGTGCTTGCAGAGACTTGTCAAAAGTTGCAAAGAGTTGTTCTACATCAGGGGTATCCTATCTTGTTCCTGAAGGCTCACTGTTCTGCAGAATTTAGCTTCAACCTTGATTAAACACACCTGAACCAGCTATCGAAGTCTTGAAGATCGACAGAAACTACCGGGCAGGTGTGTTGGTGCAAGCTGGAACTCATTTCTGCAGGACATTGGCCCTCCAAGAGCAGGACAGGACAACCCTGAGCTATGAGCTATCAAAATGTTAAAAGTGGCAACAAATGTCTGAAATTGCCAATGTCAAGGCAAAGTTATTTCAGTTTAACAACCCACCAAACATACAATTTAATTCAGAACATCCGAATCGACCTCCCCTACTTCCTGTCATTATAGTTCAGCCCTGTTAACATTCACCCCACTGATAAAGCTGTGACCCCAGAGACCTGATCTGACCTTGCAAGAGGGCCAGATCGGCCCCCCACCCTGACATCTCTTTTGTGGCATTTTTGAAGGAACAATGAGCAGGGCCCCAGCCAAGACCCCTGTCAGAATCTAGTGCATTCTCTGCTAAACAGAATCCCGTACGAGCCCCCGATTCTTGCTCACACTGAGGGGCTCGTGTAAACCAAAACCCTGTTGGCTCTACTAAAAAGTGGGCATCTGTAGCTACTGGAGCACATCTCACACCCCACCACCCACCCACCAGAAGCATTTCATTCACAAATACCAGGAGGGAATAAATAAAGAAAAGGGAAAAAGAGTGGTGCTGCTCTTTCTTGCCTCAGTGGTCTTCCACAAGAGGTGCAGCTGAAATTACCAATTAGCTTTGCGAAAGGGGGCTGGCAAATCTGATTGAGGCTGTAATCATTTCTAGTTACTGGCAAAGAGTGTGCAGCGAATGAAGAAATGTTCATTGTCTATCCGATATTCGATCTGGGAGCGCTGTAGGGACTCTGGGGAATCCCCTGGCTCCAACAAAGATGCTAGAGAGTGTCGCAAAGCCTTGCACAACACTACAACCTTAGACCTACCACAGGCTCTTAAGATAAAAAAAAAACTTACAATTATTAAATCTGCCTCAATGCCAGTCATAATCAATCTTAATTTATGTGCTTGAATAGTTTCCTACAAATCTATTAATGAAGCAGTAGGTCATCTAAAGCGGTCAAAGTTGCATTGCGTAGTGTTCAGAGCCACTTCTGTCGCACTATACATGATAAAAGTGGAGTGCATTTGAATATAATCAGCAAGGTTCACTCCTTTGTGGGTATGCGGCGTCTTCCTCAATGTGACTTTTTACCCAGCCTTCCAATCATTGGAGAAGAGGCAGGACAAATACTACAACGTCTAGCCATCCTACTTGAACTACTGAATAATGGAGAACTTAAAGGTGCAATAGGAAATCTTGGAAAATGCTAACATTAGCCTGATAGCACTGAAATCGTACGTCCCACCCTCCCTGCAATCGCCATCTAAAGCCTCGCCCCCTGAACGAATTTATGCTCACAGACCAGAATACCAGAGACAACATTACTACAATAAGCAATATCAGCGGTTCCCAATTCCAGTCCATGTTCTGAAGTGAAGTAAACCCCTGCTCAGGGAGTAGGGAGCAATGAACACTGTGTAGGGATCATATAGATCAGAACACAGTTCATTCACATAGCTCACTTTCAACTTAAGTTGGCCATCTAAATCGGGTGTGTTAACTAAGCGAGACTGGAATTGGGAACCGCTGGGCTACATCAGGGGTCATTCACCAGCGAGAAAACTTTACTACAAGTACTACAATACCAGGAAGGAAGACCGGGTTGTTGATTTTTGTCTGCCATTCTCGCTCTGTCTGCACAGCGTCCATGAACGTGCTGATGACTTATCCTGCCTGGCGAACCGGGTGCGCAGAAGTATGCAGATACATACGTTGACAGGCAGATAGGAAAGCCATTTAAAACGCTCAGACAGAGTGTTTTGATTGGACGTACATTTCTTGGTCCTACGCCTTCCACAGAATACATAAATATAGGTAAATACATTTAGGCCACTTAACTTAATGATTGCTACAAGGATGTGAAGACACTTTCAACCAGCATAACAAAAAAAAACTTCTGAAGACAATCACCTATTGCTGGTTATTCCATTTTTATTATATATATTTTATACTAGTAATATGTTACTGCCACAGATTTTCCAAATCATAGCAACCAAAGCATCTCAGCTGGAAAAACGCTGTCCCACCAAAGCCTTCTCAAGCGCCATCAGCTGGCCACTTTCAGAAGAGTGCCTGGCATTTTCTCAGCTGGCTAAAAAATGCTTTGGTGGATACATATTAGTTGAATATTTATTGTTAACCATGTGGTCTATTAGTCTTTTTTGCATTTATGCAATGTACTGGAGCCAAACCTGAGAAGGCAGTTCAGAAAATTCCACAAAGTTCCTTCCTGGACATGTAATTTACGCAGTTGTAATTCATCGGTGGGGATTATGGTAATGAATGATTGTGCACATGCAGCCTTTTCACAAATGATTGGAATTCATTAACATACACGTTGAACTATCAAATCTAATGATTACAATATGTTTGAGAATCCGGAGAATAGTTGTCAGGAAGGTCTGTTTTACGGGCAAATAACACTGAATTTACTTCTATATTAATACAGTTTCATGAATGAGGCCCAATGTGTTGACACCTGTA
>NC_081804.1:13532323-13537323 GCF_963082965.1 Carassius carassius
ATAATAATAATTAAGGTCCCTCCTCCATTAAATTTACTGCAAAGCAAATAATAATAATAATACAAAAGCGATAGAAAAATAAGTAAATTAAAAATATAATTAATACAATAATTGTATTTAATCATTCACTGCATGTATATTATTATTTTATTTTCAATTAAATAAATAATATTTTATATTTATTATTTAACATATACATTTAAATAAGCATAAAATAATAATAATAATAATATTCATATATATATATATATATATATATATATATATATAAAATTATTTATTAGGGGTGTAACGGTATGCAAAAATCACGGTTCGGTACGTACCTCGGTTTTAAAGTCACGGTTCAGTTCATTTTTGATACAGTAAGGGAAAGAAATGCAAACATTAAACTGCAGGTTGTTTATTACTATTAACTTTTTTTAACAAATTGTTTACACTTTTTTTAAAATACTTTTTAATAAAATATATATAAAATAAAAAAGAATAAGAAATAAAATACTGCTGCAAAGTTCTCCACTAAATAAAATACTCTGTCTCATATAATGAAAAATATAAATAAATAACTATGATTACAGTGCAGCATTACCAATCCACAATCGTTACAATCGTTTTTTTCCCAGTTGTAGTGATGTTCACACTCGCGTGATGCCTTTTGAAAACCTTAGGGTGACACACTGGCATATTGCACCTGTCAAACATAGTCTACTTTGCCGTCAATACTGTTGACGGTGTCCTTTATCAGTAGGCTTTATATTTATGTTCAACAAGAAGTATAGATATTGTTGTAGTGAAGACAAGATCCTGGTCTGTCGGCGGTCTCCCTGTCACCTACAGTAGCAGCAGCGCGCCAACGCCGCGTCAGGCACGATTCTGGTGTGTAAAGACACAGAAAACGCGAAGCTGCCGTCGTGACACGCAGCAGAAACGCCACGCAGCAGTGTGTCACCAGCCTTAGAATCAGATGCAGGGCGGGATTTGCGCTGAACGCGGAGACTTCCGCCACTTAATATGTTAGTTTGTAAACACGAAAATGTACCTACGTTCCGCGTACAAAATATTGCATCCGGTCATTCGGTACACACGTGCACCGTACCGAAAGCCCTGTACCGAAACGGTCCGGTACGAATACACGTACTGTTACACCCCTAATATATTATATATATATTAGGCTTTTTTTCCAGACAGAATGACACCAACATGACATTCAGAATAATGAAAACTAAAAACCAAATAAAAACAAATCATAATAGCGACAAATAGGCTTCAGTTTCTTTATGCAAAAAAAAAAAAATTCATAATAAATTTCCCCTGGTCCAACTTTATATTAGTTGGCCTTAACTACTTTGTACTTACATTTAAATTAATCATTTAGTACAATGCTTTTATTGTGTACATGCATGTTTTTAAATTGTATTTATATTTGTAAAAATACTTGCATGTAATTACATCTGTAATTATTTTCTGTAATTTCATCTATAATTACACCCTTACACCTTAACCCACCCTCAATCCTACCCAAACCTGTCCCTAAGCTTCCCCGTATCTCTCCTCAATAGCAACAAAAGTGTATTTGCAATACAATATGAACTCAATAAGTGCATGTACATTGTTTTTTTGATGTAAGTACATAGTAATTAAGGCCACTTAATATAAGGTGGAACCTTTTCCTTATTTACTTTTAGGGCTGAAATACGACCTAGACACTCCTCTGTTTTATTACCTTAAAAGTCATCTTTAGCCAGTGCTTGATTTCATAAAGTATCTTTGAATATTAAAACTGGTCTGGGATCAGGGCCTGTATTGTGCTTTCAGTATAAAAACAGGATAAGCTTTCTGCAGTCATCAGTCTCTTCTAGTAAATATAACCCTCTTTATCAGGATATAAGGGGACAAAACTGATTCTCAATCAGCACTTCTAACTATTAAGTGTACACCAGTGGCGTAGCCACAGTGGCAGCTGGCACACCTAGAAATAGATGCAGAATTATTTTTTATACTCTCAATAAAATTTTTTTTACTAAACTTGGGCTATTATTGTTTACTTAGAATTTTTTTTTTTTAAATCAACCCTCTCAAGCGTAAGTTACAAATATTTTAACTGACCACTTGTTTCCATGGCGACGCGTCATGATTGTCACGTGACACATCGCAGCCACAATAACTAACAGATGTATCGCTATTTGTTTTATTTAGTTTTTCATTTTTTATTTAAAAATATTCACAAACTTGCTTACCATGTCAACTATCTGATATTCATATTCTTCGTTTAAAAACCTTTATAAATTAGCTTGATCTATAACGAGATGAGCGCTGCAGTTCAGAGTCCTGTCCGCCGGATTTAACGTACAGCACTTGAATTCCCCAGTTTCTCCCGAAATACATGAAAGTGGCTGTTGAACTGGGAGATGAATAGATTAAACTTTATTGTTCTGCTATGTGTGTCTGATATATGAATAAAACACGTCGGCAAATTACATTTGAATAGATAGATAGTTTTTGCTGCATATTTTACAAACTACCAATGTATTGTTTTACTAGTGATTATGTATATTTAAAACGTATGAAACCTAAAATAAACATTGTGTGGTTGAAAACACTGCATATTAGTTGTGGTATACGACAAGCGCTGAACGCTCAGTCTCTGGCTCAGCGCCAGCCAACGTGCGATAGCAGTTTGAATCTGGTAGTTCTGTGATGCCACTGATTATTCTAAATCATACTCTCAGGGGCACAGACATAAGAATCCAATATATGGTGCCATAATGCTCAAAATGGTAAAATGTAATTTACATTTTAAATTATTTTTGTAAAAAAAAATATCTGCCGACATTCGGACTGCCAACCAATCAGCAAACAGCAGCTGACGGTGACCCCAGCAGGTCCCCAGAGATCTTTGCAGGGGAGCAGAGTTTCATATTTTTTTGAAGCACCCCTGGGCGCCGCCATTGGCTAGCGGACCCCCACCTGCTGTTAGCATTCCATTGACTCCCATTCATTTTTGCGTCACTTTGACAGCGAATAACTTTACATCTGAGGCATTTAAAGACTCCATTTGTCCATTCATTATTTCTAAAGAAACACGAAAATGTATAAAAGGCCCCATTACCTTGTATCTTATGTTGTGGCCCTGTAGAAGCAGTTTTTGTAAAAAATAGGCTAACGATTGCGCCATAACCAGCGACTCTCTGTCGTAGAGAAATTACCGTATGGACAGGTGGAGAAGCTCGCAGGCAATCTTTTACGGTCTATGAAGCAATCAGGGGGACGTGGAGGCATGACGTCAAGGGAGAAGCCCATAGAGAGTCCATAAAAAAACGGGACAAAATTATTCAACAACATCCGCAAGATTCGGTGGGTGATTCAGATTTCTCTTGGCACAGCGGTTAGAAGACTTACAGGTTGCTCACGTGACATTTACGTCATCAAGTTCAGTTTGAGTCTGCGCAGTACACCCGATAGGGGTGGGCGGATCGATCTAAATATCGATAGTATCGATGCCAACACTGGTATTGGTATCGGATTGATACAATTGTAATTGAATCGATATTTTAATTTAAATATCTCTCATCTACGTTCATTACACTTTGCTCGTGTCTTCTACCTCTACAATCCTGAACAAACGCTGCTACTCCTCCCCCTCCTGCTGCTCTGCTGTAATTCGTTGTTGTGTCGTCACGTGACTCACTGACACAACGCGCCGAGGAGCAGCGAATAGAGTGAGAGCGAAGCTGATAGCACATTCAGAAGGGGGGCTCACGGAATGTAATTGCATAGGTATATTTGTTCTTTGCTTGTTCTTCAGTAATAATTGCGTGCACTTTATTTCATTTGCTTTTAAAACCAGAAAAAAGGGAGCGATTTTTTTTATTCTTATTCAGACTTTCATATGTACACCCAGAGTCTCTTTTCTGGCTACACTACTGGTGTACACTTAGGGTTCCATCCCCTGATCCAGAAACAGTCACAGCACAGGATGAATGCAGGCACTGGTGAATTGTGTTTGCTCGGACAGAACACATATTGCAGTCCCCAACTAACAAAAGACCCTTGTGGTGACCTGTCAGTGACACTGTCAGAGAAACAGAGGATCTGGGTCAGCTTACACGTGCACACACACAACGCCAAAGAGTGTGCTGTAACTCCAGGTACAAGAGAAGGGATGACAGATTTGGAGCACTTGATCATCGCCCACATTTGCTTTGCAAATGTTCGCTCTATACAAAGCAGGATGTATTTGAAGTGGAGGCCTGATGGGCGATGAGCCCTGTGGGATGCGAAACTGTTTGTGACTGCAAGAAAGAGCAATGCATCGCATATAATATTTTATTTATTTTTGAACACGTTTATTCATTTATTTGATCAAAAGTGATTGTCGATTTCAAATAAATGTTTTGGACCTTTTTTTTTTATCATAGAATCCTGAACAAATGTATTACAGTTTCCACAATGTTTTCAACATTGATAATAATAAGAAATATTTCTTGAGCAGCAAATCAGCACATCAGAATGATCTCTGAAGGATCATGTGACACTGAAGACTGGAGGAATGATGCTGGAAATTCAGCTTTACATCAAAGGAATAAATTACATTAAAAAAATTATATTCAAATAGAAAAACAATAATTTTAAAATGTACAAGTTTTTCACAAAATTACTGTATTTTTGTAAATAAATGTAGCCTTGTTGAGCATACTTAAAAAAAACAACAACAATAATAATAATAAATACAAACAATTAAACAAATAATTAAATAAACATAAATAATTAAATATATACACACATTATATATATATATATATATTAGTGGGAAGTCGTGGCCTAATGGTTAGAGAGTCGGACTCCCAATCGAAAGGTTCTCTCCACCTTCAATACCACGACTTAGGTGCCCTTGAGCAAGGCATCGAACCCCCAAACTGCTCCCCGGGCGCCGCAGCATAAATGGCTGCCCACTGCTCCGGGTTTGTGTTCACAGTGTTTGTGTGTGTGTTCACTGCTCTGTG
>NC_081804.1:15012323-15019823 GCF_963082965.1 Carassius carassius
AAGAGAGGTTTATCCCGGAGATGGTAGGTTTACTACAGTAAATAACTGTATCATCGGCATAAAGATGCATATTACAATCTGTACAGCATAAGGGCATATCATTAACAAAGATAGAAAATAATAAAGGTCCAAGAGAAGAACCTTGAGGGGTGCCTTTCACTATACCTGTATAATCACTGACAACCCCTGTAGAACACACCCTGACGACGATGATGAAAATAACAATTAAACCAGAGTAAAGATGATCTCGAGAGGCCAATTGCATACAATTTATCCAATAGAAGATAGTGATCAACTAAATCGAACGCTTTGGAGAGATCTAAGAAAATGGCACCGGTACACAGATTGTCATCAAAACTAGAAAATATATCATTAGAGAGTTTTAAGAGAGCAGTGGTAGTGGAGAAGTATTTTCTGAAACCTGATTGGCATTGAGTAAGTAAATTATTATCAGATAGATAATCAGATAATTGATTAAAAATTATTTTCTCAAAGACTTTAACCACACTATTAATTATTGATATTGGCCTATAATTGTTCAGAATTTGTAGGTCTCCACCTTTGTGCAAAGGAATGACTTTAGTACATTTCCACGTGAGGGGCACTTCACAGGTATCAAATGACATGTTAAAAAGCACAGCCAGTAGGGGTGCTAGTACATGCAAGGCAAGTTTAATAAACTTACCCTCAAGGCCATCAGGGCCAGGACCACTGCTATTGGAAAGCTTATTAATAGCCTGTTGAACATCTGTTGATCTGACCTGCCTAAATTTGAATGAGGTACCGCAGGGTTGGCTGTTAACACACGGGTCTGTGTGGAAAACAGGAGGTTGAACAAGCGGTGTTTGAGAAAAAAGCAAACTAAAGGCATTTGAAATCACAGCTGGATCATTAGTTATTTCATTATTAATTATCATATTATTTGAAGTATTATTGGACTTACCAACTAGGGTGTTAACTCTCCTCCAAAATTCCTTTGGGTTACTTCGATCATTTGACAGGCTATCTCGGTAATAATTGGCTTTAGCATTTCTTGTTCGAGTTGTACATAAATTTCGTAATCGTTTGTATTTCCCCCAGTCATCAGGCAGTTGTGTGTGTTTATGTTTAACCCAGGCCCTATCCCTCTTTTTAAAAAGATTAATAAGATCATCATTAACCCAAGGCAAATGATGGCCTTTAACCTTAATGGATTTCCATGGAGCATGTCTGTCAATAACTAGCCCAGCTTCAACATCAGGAATTAGTGGGAAGTCGTGGCCTAATGGTTAGAGAGTCGGACTCCCAATCGAAAGGTTGTGAGTTCGAGTCCCGGGCCGGCAGGAATTGTGGGTGGGGTGAGTGCATGTACAGTTCTCTCTCCACCTTCAATACCACGACTTAGGTGCCCTTGAGCAAGGCATCGAACCCCCAACTGCTCCCCGGGCGCCGCAGCATAAATGGCTGCCCACTGCTCCGGGTGTGTGCTCACAGTGTGTGTGTGTGTGTTCACTGCTCTGTGTGTGTGCATTTCGGATGGGTTAAATGCAGAGCACAAATTCTGAGTATGGGTCACCATACTTGGCTGAATGTCACTTCACTTCACTTCATTAAGTAAAGCCAGTCCCAATTTAGCCTTTGAAAGTCATTAACAAATAGATTATTATTAATTAATTTAGTTTCCCGTACCTCGATATATATTTAGGAGGAAGATGAGGAGTTGCAATTTTCCAGATACAATAGATAATGGAATGATCGCTAAAGCAATCAGAGAGAACTCCAGAAGTCATTATTCTGTTTGGATGAGAAACAAGAATCCAGTCAATGAGAGATTTAGAGCTAGAGCCGACTCTAGTGGGCTCAGTAATGATTTGAGTCAAATTAGCACCATTAACCATATTACGTTCTGTAAATGTAGAAGAATCATTCCAATTTAAATTAAAATCCCCCAACAGAATAATTTCTCTTGAGTCTCCCATGATACCATAGCTAATGTTCTTAACAGACTCTAGTTTAGGAGCTGTAGGTGGTCGAGAAATATTGCCTATTATCAACTGTTTATTTGCATGGAGAGTTACCTTAACAGAGATGCCTTCAAAAAGCTCAGGTTTCACCTCAGGAATAATTAGCTGTGAACTCAGATTAGATGAAATATAAGTAGCGACTCCACCTCCCCTGGATCCTCTGTCAGCCCTATACATTACATAATTTTCAAGGTGAATAATAGCATCATTAGTACTATTAGTAAGCCATTTTTCAGATAAAGTGATTATATTGGGATTGTTATAGGACAGCCAAGCTCTAAGCTGATCAATTTTAGGGAGTAAACTACGGATGTTAAGATGGATAGCATGGAGACATTTACCCATAAAATATATAATTGTGATCAATGAAAATAAAGCGAACTAACCTTGTGAAGTAAAAATCGTGAAAGTGAAGAGGTGAACATGAGTGCCAACATCATATACACACACACTCAACCATACCCACATATATAAAAAAAATAAACAAAACAATAACATAAAGATGCACACACAAAAGCAAGATAACATTAAACTGTCTTCATTCACGCCCCTGATAATAGAACCACTGAGTTACTTCCAACACAACTAAGTGCTTCAAGAGTTATTATAAATCCCTTAAAATGAATAAGTAAAAAAAATGTATAAGCAAAAAGAAAACACACACAATACATTTTTGTTTGCTTATTTAAGAAACCCAGTGGAGGAATAAAATAAAACGGCATATATTAAACAACTAAAAACAGCAATCTGCTGGGTCAGAGAAAATCAAACATTCAAGTAGGCTACACAGGCAAAAAAAAAAATTGGGAACAACCTTTAATCACAAGGAAGCCTAATACCAGCATAGAAAACATAGAGCCTCTGGTTGAAACAAAATAAAGTAACTCCAGGTTTAAATCCTTTTCTTTTCTTTTTCTTTCCCTTCTCACCTGTTCTTCCTTCTCTTCCCCTTTCCCCCCTTTTCTTCCTATTTTTCTTCTCTTTTCTTCTTCCCCCTTTCCCCTTCCTCGCTCTCTTTGAGAACAAGTCTATCTGTCACCACGAAGTGATGTCAAACGTTAAATAACACTTCATGATGTGCGGAAAAAAAAAACAAGCATGACAGCAGTCGTGATTTGATATTTTTCATAATGAGTGAGGATCAGAAGAATCAAAAGAATCTAAGTACTTGACAGCCTCACTTAAATCACCAAACTGGATTTGATTCGACCCTCGGCTGAGTTTGATGACAGCGGGATACAGCAAAAAACCCTCAAACCCTGGTCCTCCATCGTGATTCATTTCTCCTTAAGTTTCTTTATAGCCTCAGAATGCTCAGTTGTGGCGTACTCAGCACGTTTCACTTGAGCTCGAAGAGAAGTAGTAAGCTTACATTGTGAGTCCAACTCTTTCGAGTGTTCCTCCAGTGTTGTTTTAATGGAAGCAAACTGATTTTCCAGGCGATCAAAGCGATCTTTAGATTGTTTATCAGCTTCAGCAAAATACTTATGAAGGATAGTTTCCATAGACGCAGTTGTCAACTCACACGAGCCCGAGTTGGTGTCTGCAACATGTGAATGCACTTCTTTAAATGGGGTGCCTTCTTCGGAGGCCTTGTCGGATCCAAATTCAAAAGTACTCACAAAAGTTCCAAATTTGCTGTTTTTTGCCGTTTTAGCACATTGAGCAGGGAGAGCTGTGAGAAGCCGAACTCCTACTCCGCCATATTGGATTCATATATATATATACACATATATATAACTTCCTTCTGCTGACATATTTCATATACACACACACACACACTCACATATATATATATATATATATATATACACATATGCACATATATATATATATATATATATACATATATATATAATATATATACATATATAATATATACATACACATAAATATATAATATATATAAAATATATATATAAATATATAATATAATATATATAAATATATATATATAATTTAAATATTTACAAATATATCTATTTTTTTTATTAAATTATAAATATTAGAAAACTGAAAAGATTTATATAGATTATTCATAATTCATATTAATTTAAGATATACTTTATTTTAAAATATTTTTTAACTAATTAAAATAATTTAGAATAAATATTGTAATATTTCAAAGTTATTTTTATTGAAAACTAAAATATTTATTATAACTACATATTACTAAAGGTTGAAAAACAAATCCTTTGTTGTTTTGATCTGTTAGGTTGGAATCTGTGGTAGAACAGGAAGTGGCAAGTCGTCTTTCTCATTAGCTTTTTTCCGGATGGTGGACACATTTGAAGGTGACTATTTTATATGGTTGAAGCTAATGTAATGTAAATGACAGAGTATGTATAATATATGGCATGGGTCTTAAGTCTGTATGATTTAACAGGGCGTATAATCATCGATGACATCGATATAGCAAAGCTGCCCCTTCAGACGCTGAGGTCGCGCTTCTCTATTATTCTGCAAGATCCCTTCTTATTCAGCGGAACCATCCGGTGCGTCTCATGAAACCGAATACTGCATGAGTCAAAGATATTGACACAATATCCTAGACAATAGAAATTCATTCATTTACATTAGAACATAAGTTTGAATTTGATGCATGAGATATGATTTCACAAACGACCTATGTATATTATGAATGCAAAACAGACACGCATAAATAAGCATTGACATATTATTTATCACTGCTATTTTCTTTATAAATGTACCATTGCAGCAGCAGAGTGAACTCATTTTTGTTCCGTTTCATTGTTTTTAAAAGCTTCACAAATCACACATTAGTGTGGGACTGAAGAACTGAAGGATTTCTAGGGCAAGCTGAATTTATAATGAAGTTTTACAATACCTTACCTTCTTCTGTTCAGTTTTAATCTAGATCCAGAGATGAAGGCTACAGACTGCATGCTGTGGGAGGCGTTAGAAATCGCACAACTCAAACCAGTAGTTAAAACACTGCCCGGAGGACTAGGTAAGACATAAAACATGCCAGATACTGATAAAACTCAAATTTTAAAGGGATAATTCACCGAAAACATGACAACCCTGTCATTACTCAACTTCATGTCAACTTTTTTCTTCTGTGGAACATGAAATATCCCTTAAATCCATTTAACCCCATACGCCTTTTTTGTTGCATATTATATTTGATAAATCAGGCTTTAATGGCTCTTTATATATGGAGGAAACAAACCCTCAGTTGTATTCAGAGTCCACACGGAGCAAAAATATGCAATTTGGTGCAGCTGTTGATGTTTATATGGACAAAATGTATGATGAAATTCTGACAGTTTTTAAATCAGTTTGATTTTTAAATTAAGGAGGACTACATAGAATCATATAAATAGCAGTTGTCAACTCTACATTTCCCGTAAGAAGATATTTGAATGTTTAGCTTCATGATCAAAGCTCTGTAAATTTAAAACAAATAATGCAATGCAATACAATAATGATACATACAGGCTAACTGTTCATCAAAAACCTGATGGAATCACATTTTGACATGATTTTTCTAAAAAAAAAAAAAAAGAAAATTCACTCTGAACACACAAAAACCATTTTGACTGCAAATCAAAACCTCTCTAAATATATGACTGATGATCTTTCACCTTGTGTTTCAGACGCCATAATAACTGAAGGTGGGGAGAACTTCAGCCAGGGACAGCGTCAACTCTTCTGTCTGGCGCGTGCATTCGTGCGAAAGAGCAGTATTCTGATTATGGACGAGGCCACTGCTTCTATAGACATGGCTACGGTGTGTGTGTGTGTGTGTGTGTGTGTGTGTGCGTGCGTGTTTACAAGTACAACAGAGAGTCTGAGAGGTAGAAGAAAAACCACCCAGGGGCCAAGACCTACCTCGATTCACTTCACTTTGATTTTCAAGCGCTCTTCTCCTCTGCCTTCATCTCTTTGAATAAATAAAGCGTGGCTCTGTTTAATAGAGACACGGTTTGGGTCAGTTTGACTAATTCAAAATAAAAGTAAAGCATCTGCGTGAAAAGTGTTGGTGTTTATACACCACCTACAGATTGATAAACATTTCATTATAAAAATCCCATTCCAGAATGAATGCAAGCCATCATTAAAGCACTAATATATAGTAATTAATACTGAAATACATATTACCTTTTCAATTAAATCAGTTAAATTGTAATAATAATACTAATATAATTAATTCATACTATTTTGTAAATGCATATATTGGAGAAATGTAATTAAAATTTATAAATTAACAATTCGGTTTTAGGTTAGTCCTTAAAATTAGGTATTCTTAAAAAAATAAAAATAAAAAAAAGTTACAGATTAATTAACAAAAAGTATAATACATTATAATATATTATAGTGCTGTTTTAAATATGTTGGGTAAAAAGTAAAAAATTTAAAATAACAATGATTATATCAATACTGTTGCTTTTAGTAGATGTGGTTAAAATGAAATTATATGAAGAAAAAAACAATATAATGCTTTATTTTAATTATAAATCATTATCATAAAATGCATTTTAAGAAACAGTTTACATTTAAAAGTTTATTATGAACAAATATATGATTTAATAATTATGTTAATAATGCTCCTTTTAATAGGCTAGGTTAAAGGGTTAGGAATTATTTAAAAGTTTATATTCATAATTATTTATAATGCTCTTTTTAGGTTATGCTAAAAACTTTTAAGAATTATAAAAACAAAATATTATATAGCGGGTTAAGTTAAAAGGTTTGAATATATATATATATATATATATATATATATATATATATATATATATATATATATATAACAAAATTGAATATTTTACACTAATAATGCTTTTTTTAATAGTTAGGTTCTAAAGTTTTAAAGTATAAAAAAAACATTATATAATAACAAGCTGTTATATTATATTACGTTATGTCAATAATACCCTTTTTTTTTTAATAGGAGAGCATTCTACAAAAAGTTGTGATGACTGCCTTTGCCGACAGAACTGTGGTCACCATCGCTGTAAGTTTCCTATTAGGTTGCTTTCTGACTTTAATATTTATAGTCTGGTTATTTCTGAAGTCCAATATCATGACGACGATTGAATGCTTTTAATGATCGAGAGGCATTCATCCAGGTCAAACGAGGTCTCAGGCATTTGGACATCATTTTGTGTGTGTGTGTGTGTGTGTGTTTCCGCAGCATCGTGTGCACACCATCCTGAATGCAGACCTGGTGATTGTGATGAAGAGAGGAGTCATTCTGGAGTTTGACAAACCAGAGGTTCTCCTCAGTCAAGAGGACAGTGTGTTTGCGTCGTTTGTGCGAGCTGACAAATAAACCAGAGACCATCTACTGAAAGTGCAATTGTTCCATGAAGAATTCATAATTTATTACTGTGATTGTCATCACATTTGTAAATAAAATGTTAATCCTTTATTAATAAAAATATATAAACAATTGTCTTTTTAAATATTTACTCTTATTTTTCATCCTGCTAAATGTGTCACTTTATTATAGTACAGTAAGCTTTAGTGT